>NW_026739072.1:0-34294 GCF_030273125.1 Centropristis striata
GCTGAAATCACAAGAAAAGAGTGAAAATGATATTTGGGTCTTACAGGGTGTTAAAACATGACTGCTTCTGGCAAAAACAGCCTTATTCTCGGGCGAGAGAAGAACAATTCAAGTCAATCATTCAAACTAATGATGATGAATCAATAAATCACTACAGGGACTGAATATCAGTCAAAAATGCATGTTTCCTGCTTTTAATGAGCTGAAATCACAAGAAAAAGAGTGAAAATGATATTTGGGTCTTACAGTGTTAAAACATGACTGCTTCTGCAAAAACAGCCTTATTTCGGCGAGAGAAGAACAATTCAAGTCAATCATTCAAACTAATGATGATGAATCAATAAATCACTACAGGGATTGAATATCAGTCGAAATGCATGTTTCCTGCTTTTAATGAGTGAAATAACAAGTAAAGAGACAAAATGATATTTGGGTCCTTACAGTGTTAAAACATGACTGCTTGTGGCAAAAACAGCCTTATTTCGGCAAGAGAAGAACAATTCAAGTCAATCATTCAAACTAATGATGATGAATCAATAAATCACTACAGGGATTGAATATCAGTCGAAATGCATGTTTCCTGCTTTTAATGAGTTGAAATAACAAGTAAAGAGACAAAATGATATTTGGGTCTTACAGTGTTAAAACATGACTGCTTGTGGCAAAAACAGCCTTATTTCGGCAAGAGAAGAACAATTCAAGTCAATCATTCAAACTAATGATGATGAATCAATAAATCACTACAGGGACTGAAAATCAGTCAAAATGCATGTTTCCTGCTTTTAACTAGCTGAAATCACAAGAAAAGAGTGAAAATGATATTTGGGTCTTACAGTGTTAAAACATGACTGCTTCTGGCAAAAAACAGCCTTATTTCGGCGAGAGAAGAACAATTCAAGTCAATCATTCAAACTAATGATGATGAATCAATAAATCACTACAGGGACCTGAATATCAGTCAAAATGCATGTTTCCTGCTTTAATGAGCTGAAATCACAAGAAAAGAGTGAAAATGATATTTGGGTCTTACAGTGTTAAAACATGACTGCTTCTGGCAAAAACAGCCTTATTTCGGCGAGAGAAGAACAATTCAAGTCAATCATTCAAACTAATGATGATGAATCAATAAATCACTACAGGGACTGAATATCAGTCAAAATGCATGTTTCCTGCTTTTAATGAGCTGAAATCACAAGAAAAGAGTGAAAATGATATTTGGGTCTTACAGTGTTAAAACATGACTGCTTCTGGCAAAAACAGCCTTATTTCGGCGAGAGAAGAACAATTCAAGTCAATCATTCAAACTAATGATGATGAATCAATAAATCACTACAGGGATTGAATATCAGTCGAAATGCATGTTTCCTGCTTTTAATGAGTTGAAATAACAAGTAAAGAGACAAAATGATATTTGGGTCTTACAGTGTTAAAACATGACTGCTTCTGGCAAAAACAGCCTTATTTCGGCAAGAGAAGAACAATTCAAGTCAATCATTCAAACTAATGATGATGAATCAATAAATCACTACAGGGATTGAATATCAGTCGAAATGCATGTTTCCTGCTTTTAATGAGTTGAAATAACAAGTAAAGAGACAAAATGATATTTGGGTCTTACAGTGTTAAAACATGACTGCTTGTGGCAAAAACAGCCTTATTTCGGCAAGAGAAGAACAATTCAAGTCAATCATTCAAACTAATGATGATGAATCAATAAATCACTACAGGGATTGAATATCAGTCGAAATGCATGTTTCCTGCTTTTAATGAGTTGAAATAACAAGTAAAGAGACAAAATGATATTTGGGTCTTACAGTGTTAAAACATGACTGCTTGTGGCAAAAACAGCCTTATTTCGGCAAGAGAAGAACAATTCAAGTCAATCATTCAAACTAATGATGATGAATCAATAAATCACTACAGGGACTGAATATCAGTCAAAATGCATGTTTCCTGCTTTTAATGAGCTGAAATCACAAGAAAAGAGTGAAAATGATATTTGGGTCTTACAGTGTTAAAACATGACTGCTTCTGGCAAAAACAGCCTTATTTCGGCGAGAGAAGAACAATTCAAGTCAATCATTCAAACTAATGATGATGAATCAATAAATCACTACAGGGATTGAATATCAGTCGAAATGCATGTTTCCTGCTTTTAATGAGTTGAAATAACAAGTAAAGAGACAAAATGATATTTGGGTCTTACAGTGTTAAAACATGACTGCTTGTGGCAAAAACAGCCTTATTTCGGCAAGAGAAGAACAATTCAAGTCAATCATTCAAACTAATGATAATGAATCAATAAATCACTACAGGGACTGAATATCAGTCAAAATGCATGTTTCCTGCTTTTAATGAGCTGAAATCACAAGAAAAGAGTGAAAATGATATTTGGGTCTTACAGTGTTAAAACATGACTGCTTCTGGCAAAAACAGCCTTATTTCGGCGAGAGAAGAACAATTCAAGTCAATCATTCAAACTAATGATGAAGAATCAATAAATCACTACAGGGAATGAATATCAGTCAAAATACTTGTTTCCTGCTTGAAATGAGATGAAATCACAAGAAAAGAGTGAAAATGATATTTGGGTCTTACAGTGTTAAAACATGACTGCTTCTGGCAAAAACAGCCTTATTTCGGCGAGAGAAGAACAATTCAAGTCAATCATTCAAACTAATGATGATGAATCAATAAATCACTACAGGGATTGAATATCAGTCGAAATGCATGTTTACTGCTTTTAATGAGTTGAAATAACAAGAAAAGAGTGAAAATGATATTTGGGTCTTACAGTGTTAAAACATGACTGCTTCTGGCAAAAACAGCCTTATTTCGGCGAGAGAAGAACAATTCAAGTCAATCATTCAAACTAATGATGATGAATCAATAAATCACTACAGGGATTGAATATCAGTCGAAATGCATGTTTCCTGCTTTTAATGAGTTGAAATAACAAGTAAAGAGACAAAATGATATTTGGGTCTTACAGTGTTAAAACATGACTGCTTGTGGCAAAAACAGCCTTATTTCGGCAAGAGAAGAACAATTCAAGTCAATCATTCAAACTAATGATGATGAATCAATAAATCACTACAGGGATTGAATATCAGTCGAAATGCATGTTTCCTGCTTTTAATGAGTTGAAATAACAAGTAAAGAGACAAAATGATATTTGGGTCTTACAGTGTTAAAACATGACTGCTTGTGGCAAAAACAGCCTTATTTCGGCAAGAGAAGAACAATTCAAGTCAATCATTCAAACTAATGATAATGAATCAATAAATCACTACAGGGACTGAATATCAGTCAAAATGCATGTTTCCTGCTTTTAATGAGCTGAAATCACAAGAAAAGAGTGAAAATGATATTTGGGTCTTACAGTGTTAAAACATGACTGCTTCTGGCAAAAACAGCCTTATTTCGGCGAGAGAAGAACAATTCAAGTCAATCATTCAAACTAATGATGATGAATCAATAAATCACTACAGGGATTGAATATCAGTCGAAATGCATGTTTCCTGCTTTTAATGAGTTGAAATAACAAGTAAAGAGACAAAATGATATTTGGGTCTTACAGTGTTAAAACATGACTGCTTGTGGCAAAAACAGCCTTATTTCGGCAAGAGAAGAACAATTCAAGTCAATCATTCAAACTAATGATGATGAATCAATAAATCACTACAGGGATTGAATATCAGTCGAAATGCATGTTTCCTGCTTTTAATGAGTTGAAATAACAAGTAAAGAGACAAAATGATATTTGGGTCTTACAGTGTTAAAACATGACTGCTTGTGGCAAAAACAGCCTTATTTCGGCAAGAGAAGAACAATTCAAGTCAATCATTCAAACTAATGATGATGAATCAATAAATCACTACAGGGACTGAATATCAGTCAAAATGCATGTTTCCTGCTTTTAATGAGCTGAAATCACAAGAAAAGAGTGAAAATGATATTTGGGTCTTACAGTGTTAAAACATGACTGCTTCTGGCAAAAACAGCCTTATTTCGGCGAGAGAAGAACAATTCAAGTCAATCATTCAAACTAATGATAATGAATCAATAAATCACTACAGGGACTGAATATCAGTCAAAATGCATGTTTCCTGCTTTTAATGAGCTGAAATCACAAGAAAAGAGTGAAAATGATATTTGGGTCTTACAGTGTTAAAACATGACTGCTTCTGGCAAAAACAGCCTTATTTCGGCCAGAGAAGAACAATTCAAGTCAATCATTCAAACTAATGATGAAGAATCAATAAATCACTACAGGGAATGAATATCAGTCAAAATACTTGTTTCCTGCTTGAAATGAGATGAAATCACAAGAAAAGAGTGAAAATGATATTTGGGTCTTACAGTGTTAAAACATGACTGCTTCTGGCAAAAACAGCCTTATTTCGGCGAGAGAAGAACAATTCAAGTCAATCATTCAAACTAATGATGATGAATCAATAAATCACTACAGGGACTGAATATCAGTCAAAATGCATGTTTCCTGCTTTTAATGAGCTGAAATCACAAGAAAAGAGTGAAAATGATATTTGGGTCTTACAGTGTTAAAACATGACTGCTTCTGGCAAAAACAGCCTTATTTCGGCGAGAGAAGAACAATTCAAGTCAATCATTCAAACTAATGATGATGAATCAATAAATCACTACAGGGATTGAATATCAGTCGAAATGCATGTTTCCTGCTTTTAATGAGTTGAAATAACAAGTAAAGAGACAAAATGATATTTGGGTCTTACAGTGTTAAAACATGACTGCTTATGGCAAAAACACCCTTATTTCGGCAAGAGAAGAACAATTCAAGTCAATCATTCAAACTAATGATAATGAATCAATAAATCACTACAGGGACTGAATATCAGTCAAAATGCATGTTTCCTGCTTTTAATGAGCTGAAATCACAAGAAAAGAGTGAAAATGATATTTGGGTCTTACAGTGTTAAAACATGACTGCTTCTGGCAAAAACAGCCTTATTTCGGCGAGAGAAGAACAATTCAAGTCAATCATTCAAACTAATGATGATGAATCAATAAATCACTACAGGGATTGAATATCAGTCGAAATGCATGTTTCCTGCTTTTAATGAGTTGAAATAACAAGTAAAGAGACAAAATGATATTTGGGTCTTACAGTGTTAAAACATGACTGCTTGTGGCAAAAACAGCCTTATTTCGGCAAGAGAAGAACAATTCAAGTCAATCATTCAAACTAATGATAATGAATCAATAAATCACTACAGGGACTGAATATCAGTCAAAATGCATGTTTCCTGCTTTTAATGAGCTGAAATCACAAGAAAAGAGTGAAAATGATATTTGGGTCTTACAGTGTTAAAACATGACTGCTTCTGGCAAAAACAGCCTTATTTCGGCGAGAGAAGAACAATTCAAGTCAATCATTCAAACTAATGATGATGAATCAATAAATCACTACAGGGACTGAATATCAGTCAAAATGAATGTTTCCTGCTTTTAATGAGCTGAAATCACAAGAAAAGAGTGAAAATGATATTTGGGTCTTACAGTGTTAAAACATGACTGCTTCTGGCAAAAACAGCCTTATTTCGGCGAGAGAAGAACAATTCAAGTCAATCATTCAAACTAATGATGAAGAATCAATAAATCACTACAGGGAATGAATATCAGTCAAAATACTTGTTTCCTGCTTGAAATGAGATGAAATCACAAGAAAAGAGTGAAAATGATATTTGGGTCTTACAGTGTTAAAACATGACTGCTTCTGGCAAAAACAGCCTTATTTCGGCGAGAGAAGAACAATTCAAGTCAATCATTCAAACTAATGATGATGAATCAATAAATCACTACAGGGATTGAATATCAGTCGAAATGCATGTTTACTGCTTTTAATGAGTTGAAATAACAAGAAAAGAGTGAAAATGATATTTGGGTCTTACAGTGTTAAAACATGACTGCTTCTGGCAAAAACAGCCTTATTTCGGCGAGAGAAGAACAATTCAAGTCAATCATTCAAACTAATGATGATGAATCAATAAATCACTACAGGGATTGAATATCAGTCGAAATGCATGTTTCCTGCTTTTAATGAGTTGAAATAACAAGTAATGAGAGAAAATGATATTTGGGTCTTACAGTGTTAAAACATGACTGCTTGTGGCAAAAACATCCTTATTTCGGCAAGAGAAGAACAATTCAAGTCAATCATTCAAACTAATGATGATGAATCAATAAATCACTACAGGGATTGAATATCAGTCGAAATGCATGTTTCCTGCTTTTAATGAGTTGAAATAACAAGTAAAGAGACAAAATGATATTTGGGTCTTACAGTGTTAAAACATGACTGCTTGTGGCAAAAACAGCCTTATTTCGGCAAGAGAAGAACAATTCAAGTCAATCATTCAAACTAATGATGATGAATCAATAAATCACTACAGGGACTGAATATCAGTCGAAATGCATGTTTACTGCTTTTAATGAGTTGAAATAACAAGAAAAGAGTGAAAATGATATTTGGGTCTTACAGTGTTAAAACATGACTGCTTCTGGCAAAAACAGCCTTATTTCGGCGAGAGAAGAACAATTCAAGTCAATCATTCAAACTAATGATGATGAATCAATAAATCACTACAGGGATTGAATATCAGTCGAAATGCATGTTTCCTGCTTTTAATGAGTTGAAATAACAAGTAAAGAGACAAAATGATATTTGGGTCTTACAGTGTTAAAACATGACTGCTTGTGGCAAAAACAGCCTTATTTCGGCAAGAGAAGAACAATTCAAGTCAATCATTCAAACTAATGATGATGAATCAATAAATCACTACAGGGACTGAATATCAGTCAAAATGCATGTTTCCTGCTTTTAATGAGCTGAAATCACAAGAAAAGAGTGAAAATTATATTTGGGTCTTACAGTGTTAAAACATGACTGCTTCTGGCAAAAACAGCCTTATTTCGGCGAGAGAAGAACAATTCAAGTCAATCATTCAAACTAATGATGATGAATCAATAAATCACTACAGGGACTGAATATCAGTCAAAATGCATGTTTCCTGCTTTTAATGAGCTGAAATCACAAGAAAAGAGTCAAAATGATATTTGGGTCTTACAGTGTTAAAACATGACTGCTTGTGGCAAAAACAGCCTTATTTCGGCAAGAGAAGAACAATTCAAGTCAATCATTCAAACTAATGATGATGAATCAATAAATCACTACAGGGACTGAATATCAGTCAAAATGCATGTTTCCTGCTTTTAATGAGCTGAAATCACAAGAAAAGAGTGAAAATGATATTTGGGTCTTACAGTGTTAAAACATGACTGCTTCTGGCAAAAACAGCCTTATTTAAGCGAGAGAAGAACAATTCAAGTCAATCATTCAAACTAATGATGATGAATCAATAAATCACTACAGGGATTGAATATCAGTCGAAATGCATGTTTCCTGCTTTTAATGAGCTGAAATCACAAGAAAAGAGTGAAAATGATATTTGGGTTTTACAGTGTTAAAACATGACTGCTTCTGGCAAAAACAGCCTTATTTCGGCCAGAGAAGAACAATTCAAGTCAATCATTCAAACTAATGATGAAGAATCAATAAATCACTACAGGGAATGAATATCAGTCAAAATACTTGTTTCCTGCTTGAAATGAGATGAAATCACAAGAAAAGAGTGAAAATGATATTTGGGTCTTACAGTGTTAAAACATGACTGCTTCTGGCAAAAACAGCCTTATTTCGGCGAGAGAAGAACAATTCAAGTCAATCATTCAAACTAATGATGATGAATCAATAAATCACTACAGGGATTGAATATCAGTCGAAATGCATGTTTACTGCTTTTAATGAGTTGAAATAACAAGAAAAGAGTGAAAATGATATTTGGGTCTTACAGTGTTAAAACATGACTGCTTCTGGCAAAAACAGCCTTATTTCGGCGAGAGAAGAACAATTCAAGTCAATCATTCAAACTAATGATGATGAATCAATAAATCACTACAGGGATTGAATATCAGTCGAAATGCATGTTTCCTGCTTTTAATGAGTTGAAATAACAAGTAAAGAGACAAAATGATATTTGGGTCTTACAGTGTTAAAACATGACTGCTTGTGGCAAAAACAGCCTTATTTCGGCAAGAGAAGAACAATTCAAGTCAATCATTCAAACTAATGATGATGAATCAATAAATCACTACAGGGATTGAATATCAGTCGAAATGCATGTTTCCTGCTTTTAATGAGTTGAAATAACAAGTAAAGAGACAAAATGATATTTGGGTCTTACAGTGTTAAAACATGACTGCTTGTGGCAAAAACAGCCTTATTTCGGCAAGAGAAGAACAATTCAAGTCAATCATTCAAACTAATGATGATGAATCAATAAATCACTACAGGGACTGAATATCAGTCAAAATGCATGTTTCCTGCTTTTAATGAGCTGAAATCACAAGAAAAGAGTGAAAATGATATTTGGGTCTTACAGTGTTAAAACATGACTGCTTCTGGCAAAAACAGCCTTATTTCGGCGAGAGAAGAACAATTCAAGTCAATCATTCAAACTAATGATGATGAATCAATAAATCACTACAGGGACTGAATATCAGTCAAAATGCATGTTTCCTGCTTTTAATGAGCTGAAATCACAAGAAAAGAGTCAAAATGATATTTGGGTCTTACAGTGTTAAAACATGACTGCTTGTGGCAAAAACAGCCTTATTTCGGCAAGAGAAGAACAATTCAAGTCAATCATTCAAACTAATGATGATGAATCAATAAATCACTACAGGGACTGAATATCAGTCAAAATGCATGTTTCCTGCTTTTAATGAGCTGAAATCACAAGAAAAGAGTGAAAATGATATTTGGGTCTTACAGTGTTAAAACATGACTGCTTCTGGCAAAAACAGCCTTATTTAAGCGAGAGAAGAACAATTCAAGTCAATCATTCAAACTAATGATGATGAATCAATAAATCACTACAGGGACTGAATATCAGTCAAAATGCATGTTTCCTGCTTTTAATGAGCTGAAATCACAAGAAAAGAGTCAAAATGATATTTGGGTCTTACAGTGTTAAAACATGACTGCTTGTGGCAAAAACAGCCTTATTTCGGCAAGAGAAGAACAATTCAAGTCAATCATTCAAACTAATGATGATGAATCAATAAATCACTACAGGGACTGAATATCAGTCAAAATGCATGTTTCCTGCTTTTAATGAGCTGAAATCACAAGAAAAGAGTGAAAATGATATTTGGGTCTTACAGTGTTAAAACATGACTGCTTCTGGCAAAAACAGCCTTATTTAAGCGAGAGAAGAACAATTCAAGTCAATCATTCAAACTAATGATGAAGAATCAATAAATCACTACAGGGAATGAATATCAGTCAAAATACTTGTTTCCTGCTTGAAATGAGATGAAATCACAAGAAAAGAGTGAAAATGATATTTGGGTCTTACAGTGTTAAAACATGACTGCTTCTGGCAAAAACAGCCTTATTTCGGCGAGAGAAGAACAATTCAAGTCAATCATTCAAACTAATGATGATGAATCAATAAATCACTACAGGGATTGAATATCAGTCGAAATGCATGTTTACTGCTTTTAATGAGTTGAAATAACAAGAAAAGAGTGAAAATGATATTTGGGTCTTACAGTGTTAAAACATGACTGCTTCTGGCAAAAACAGCCTTATTTCGGCGAGAGAAGAACAATTCAAGTCAATCATTCAAACTAATGATGATGAATCAATAAATCACTACAGGGATTGAATATCAGTCGAAATGCATGTTTCCTGCTTTTAATGAGTTGAAATAACAAGTAAAGAGACAAAATGATATTTGGGTCTTACAGTGTTAAAACATGACTGCTTGTGGCAAAAACAGCCTTATTTCGGCAAGAGAAGAACAATTCAAGTCAATCATTCAAACTAATGATGATGAATCAATAAATCACTACAGGGATTGAATATCAGTCGAAATGCATGTTTCCTGCTTTTAATGAGTTGAAATAACAAGTAAAGAGACAAAATGATATTTGGGTCTTACAGTGTTAAAACATGACTGCTTCTGGCAAAAACAGCCTTATTTCGGCGAGAGAAGAACAATTCAAGTCAATCATTCAAACTAATGATAATGAATCAATAAATCACTACAGGGACTGAATATCAGTCAAAATGCATGTTTCCTGCTTTTAATGAGCTGAAATCACAAGAAAAGAGTGAAAATGATATTTGGGTCTTACAGTGTTAAAACATGACTGCTTCTGGCTACAACAGCCTTATTTCGGCCAGAGAAGAACAATTCAAGTCAATCATTCAAACTAATGATGAAGAATCAATAAATCACTACAGGGAATGAATATCAGTCAAAATACTTGTTTCCTGCTTGAAATGAGATGAAATCACAAGAAAAGAGTGAAAATGATATTTGGGTCTTACAGTGTTAAAACATGACTGCTTCTGGCAAAAACAGCCTTATTTCGGCGAGAGAAGAACAATTCAAGTCAATCATTCAAACTAATGATGATGAATCAATAAATCACTACAGGGATTGAATATCAGTCGAAATGCATGTTTACTGCTTTTAATGAGATGAAATAACAAGAAAAGAGTGAAAATGATATTTGGGTCTTACAGTGTTAAAACATGACTGCTTCTGGCAAAAACAGCCTTATTTCGGCGAGAGAAGAACAATTCAAGTCAATCATTCAAACTAATGATGATGAATCAATAAATCACTACAGGGATTGAATATCAGTCGAAATGCATGTTTCCTGCTTTTAATGAGTTGAAATAACAAGTAAAGAGACAAAATGATATTTGGGTCTTACAGTGTTAAAACATGACTGCTTGTGGCAAAAACAGCCTTATTTCGGCAAGAGAAGAACAATTCAAGTCAATCATTCAAACTAATGATAATGAATCAATAAATCACTACAGGGACTGAATATCAGTCAAAATGCATGTTTCCTGCTTTTAATGAGCTGAAATCACAAGAAAAGAGTGAAAATGATATTTGGGTCTTACAGTGTTAAAACATGACTGCTTCTGGCAAAAACAGCCTTATTTCGGCCAGAGAAGAACAATTCAAGTCAATCATTCAAACTAATGATGAAGAATCAATAAATCACTACAGGGAATGAATATCAGTCAAAATACTTGTTTCCTGCTTGAAATGAGATGAAATCACAAGAAAAGAGTGAAAATGATATTTGGGTCTTACAGTGTTAAAACATGACTGCTTCTGGCAAAAACAGCCTTATTTCGGCGAGAGAAGAACAATTCAAGTCAATCATTCAAACTAATGATGATGAATCAATAAATCACTACAGGGATTGAATATCAGTCGAAATGCATGTTTCCTGCTTTTAATGAGTTGAAATAACAAGTAAAGAGACAAAATGATATTTGGGTCTTACAGTGTTAAAACATGACTGCTTGTGGCAAAAACAGCCTTATTTCGGCAAGAGAAGAACAATTCAAGTCAATCATTCAAACTAATGATGATGAATCAATAAATCACTACAGGGATTGAATATCAGTCGAAATGCATGTTTCCTGCTTTTAATGAGTTGAAATAACAAGTAAAGAGACAAAATGATATTTGGGTCTTACAGTGTTAAAACATGACTGCTTGTGGCAAAAACAGCCTTATTTCGGCAAGAGAAGAACAATTCAAGTCAATCATTCAAACTAATGATGATGAATCAATAAATCACTACAGGGACTGAATATCAGTCAAAATGCATGTTTCCTGCTTTTAATGAGCTGAAATCACAAGAAAAGAGTGAAAATTATATTTGGGTCTTACAGTGTTAAAACATGACTGCTTCTGGCAAAAACAGCCTTATTTCGGCGAGAGAAGAACAATTCAAGTCAATCATTCAAACTAATGATGATGAATCAATAAATCACTACAGGGACTGAATATCAGTCAAAATGCATGTTTCCTGCTTTTAATGAGCTGAAATCACAAGAAAAGAGTCAAAATGATATTTGGGTCTTACAGTGTTAAAACATGACTGCTTGTGGCAAAAACAGCCTTATTTCGGCAAGAGAAGAACAATTCAAGTCAATCATTCAAACTAATGATGATGAATCAATAAATCACTACAGGGACTGAATATCAGTCAAAATGCATGTTTCCTGCTTTTAATGAGCTGAAATCACAAGAAAAGAGTGAAAATGATATTTGGGTCTTACAGTGTTAAAACATGACTGCTTCTGGCAAAAACAGCCTTATTTAAGCGAGAGAAGAACAATTCAAGTCAATCATTCAAACTAATGATGATGAATCAATAAATCACTACAGGGATTGAATATCAGTCGAAATGCATGTTTCCTGCTTTTAATGAGCTGAAATCACAAGAAAAGAGTGAAAATGATATTTGGGTTTTACAGTGTTAAAACATGACTGCTTCTGGCAAAAACAGCCTTATTTCGGCCAGAGAAGAACAATTCAAGTCAATCATTCAAACTAATGATGAAGAATCAATAAATCACTACAGGGAATGAATATCAGTCAAAATACTTGTTTCCTGCTTGAAATGAGATGAAATCACAAGAAAAGAGTGAAAATGATATTTGGGTCTTACAGTGTTAAAACATGACTGCTTCTGGCAAAAACAGCCTTATTTCGGCGAGAGAAGAACAATTCAAGTCAATCATTCAAACTAATGATGATGAATCAATAAATCACTACAGGGATTGAATATCAGTCGAAATGCATGTTTACTGCTTTTAATGAGTTGAAATAACAAGAAAAGAGTGAAAATGATATTTGGGTCTTACAGTGTTAAAACATGACTGCTTCTGGCAAAAACAGCCTTATTTCGGCGAGAGAAGAACAATTCAAGTCAATCATTCAAACTAATGATGATGAATCAATAAATCACTACAGGGATTGAATATCAGTCGAAATGCATGTTTCCTGCTTTTAATGAGTTGAAATAACAAGTAAAGAGACAAAATGATATTTGGGTCTTACAGTGTTAAAACATGACTGCTTGTGGCAAAAACAGCCTTATTTCGGCGAGAGAAGAACAATTCAAGTCAATCATTCAAACTAATGATGATGAATCAATAAATCACTACAGGGACTGAATATCAGTCAAAATGCATGTTTCCTGCTTTTAATGAGCTGAAATCACAAGAAAAGAGTCAAAATGATATTTGGGTCTTACAGTGTTAAAACATGACTGCTTCTGGCAAAAACAGCCTTATTTCGGCGAGAGAAGAACAATTCAAGTCAATCATTCAAACTAATGATGATGAATCAATAAATCACTACAGGGACTGAATATCAGTCAAAATGCATGTTTCCTGCTTTTAATGAGCTGAAATCACAAGAAAAGAGTCAAAATGATATTTGGGTCTTACAGTGTTAAAACATGACTGCTTCTGGCAAAAACAGCCTTATTTCGGCGAGAGAAGAACAATTCAAGTCAATCATTCAAACTAATGATGATGAATCAATAAATCACTACAGGGATTGAATATCAGTCGAAATGCATGTTTCCTGCTTTTAATGAGTTGAAATAACAAGTAAAGAGACAAAATGATATTTGGGTCTTACAGTGTTAAAACATGACTGCTTCTGGCAAAAACAGCCTTATTTCGGCGAGAGAAGAACAATTCAAGTCAATCATTCAAACTAATGATAATGAATCAATAAATCACTACAGGGACTGAATATCAGTCAAAATGCATGTTTCCTGCTTTTAATGAGCTGAAATCACAAGAAAAGAGTCAAAATGATATTTGGGTCTTACAGTGTTAAAACATGACTGCTTCTGGCAAAAACAGCCTTATTTCGGCGAGAGAAGAACAATTCAAGTCAATCATTCAAACTAATGATGATGAATCAATAAATCACTACAGGGACTGAATATCAGTCAAAATGCATGTTTCCTGCTTTTAATGAGCTGAAATCACAAGAAAAGAGTGAAAATGATATTTGGGTCTTACAGTGTTAAAACATGACTGCTTCTGGCAAAAACAGCCTTATTTCGGCGAGAGAAGAACAATTCAAGTCAATCATTCAAACTAATGATGATGAATCAATAAATCACTACAGGGACTGAATATCAGTCAAAATGCATGTTTCCTGCTTTTAATGAGCTGAAATCACAAGAAAAGAGTGAAAATGATATTTGGGTCTTACAGTGTTAAAACATGACTGCTTCTGGCAAAAACAGCCTTATTTCGGCGAGAGAAGAACAATTCAAGTCAATCATTCAAACTAATGATGATGAATCAATAAATCACTACAGGGATTGAATATCAGTCGAAATGCATGTTTCCTGCTTTTAATGAGTTGAAATAACAAGTAAAGAGACAAAATGATATTTGGGTCTTACAGTGTTAAAACATGACTGCTTGTGGCAAAAACAGCCTTATTTCGGCAAGAGAAGAACAATTCAAGTCAATCATTCAAACTAATGATGATGAATCAATAAATCACTACAGGGACTGAATATCAGTCAAAATGCATGTTTCCTGCTTTTAATGAGCTGAAATCACAAGAAAAGAGTGAAAATGATATTTGGGTCTTACAGTGTTAAAACATGACTGCTTCTGGCAAAAACAGCCTTATTTCGGCCAGAGAAGAACAATTCAAGTCAATCATTCAAACTAATGATGAAGAATCAATAAATCACTACAGGGAATGAATATCAGTCAAAATACTTGTTTCCTGCTTGAAATGAGATGAAATCACAAGAAAAGAGTGAAAATGATATTTGGGTCTTACAGTGTTAAAACATGACTGCTTGTGGCAAAAACAGCCTTATTTCGGCAAGAGAAGAACAATTCAAGTCAATCATTCAAACTAATGATGATGAATCAATAAATCACTACAGGGATTGAATATCAGTCGAAATGCATGTTTCCTGCTTTTAATGAGTTGAAATAACAAGTAAAGAGACAAAATGATATTTGGGTCTTACAGTGTTAAAACATGACTGCTTGTGGCAAAAACAGCCTTATTTCGGCAAGAGAAGAACAATTCAAGTCAATCATTCAAACTAATGATAATGAATCAATAAATCACTACAGGGACTGAATATCAGTCAAAATGCATGTTTCCTGCTTTTAATGAGCTGAAATCACAAGAAAAGAGTCAAAATGATATTTGGGTCTTACAGTGTTAAAACATGACTGCTTCTGGCAAAAACAGCCTTATTTCGGCGAGAGAAGAACAATTCAAGTCAATCATTCAAACTAATGATGATGAATCAATAAATCACTACAGGGATTGAATATCAGTCGAAATGCATGTTTCCTGCTTTTAATGAGTTGAAATAACAAGTAAAGAGACAAAATGATATTTGGGTCTTACAGTGTTAAAACATGACTGCTTGTGGCAAAAACAGCCTTATTTCGGCAAGAGAAGAACAATTCAAGTCAATCATTCAAACTAATGATGATGAATCAATAAATCACTACAGGGACTGAATATCAGTCAAAATGCATGTTTCCTGCTTTTAATGAGCTGAAATCACAAGAAAAGAGTCAAAATGATATTTGGGTCTTACAGTGTTAAAACATGACTGCTTCTGGCAAAAACAGCCTTATTTCGGCGAGAGAAGAACAATTCAAGTCAATCATTCAAACTAATGATGATGAATCAATAAATCACTACAGGGACTGAATATCAGTCAAAATGCATGTTTCCTGCTTTTAATGAGCTGAAATCACAAGAAAAGAGTCAAAATGATATTTGGGTCTTACAGTGTTAAAACATGACTGCTTCTGGCAAAAACAGCCTTATTTCGGCGAGAGAAGAACAATTCAAGTCAATCATTCAAACTAATGATGATGAATCAATAAATCACTACAGGGACTGAATATCAGTCAAAATGCATGTTTCCTGCTTTTAATGAGCTGAAATCACAAGAAAAGAGTGAAAATGATTTTTGGGTCTTACAGTGTTAAAACATGACTGCTTCTGGCAAAAACAGCCTTATTTCGGCGAGAGAAGAACAATTCAAGTCAATCATTCAAACTAATGATGATGAATCAATAAATCACTACAGGGATTGAATATCAGTCGAAATGCATGTTTCCTGCTTTTAATGAGTTGAAATAACAAGTAAAGAGACAAAATGATATTTGGGTCTTACAGTGTTAAAACATGACTGCTTGTGGCAAAAACAGCCTTATTTCGGCAAGAGAAGAACAATTCAAGTCAATCATTCAAACTAATGATGATGAATCAATAAATCACTACAGGGACTGAATATCAGTCAAAATGCATGTTTCCTGCTTTTAATGAGCTGAAATCACAAGAAAAGAGTCAAAATGATATTTGGGTCTTACAGTGTTAAAACATGACTGCTTCTGGCAAAAACAGCCTTATTTCGGCGAGAGAAGAACAATTCAAGTCAATCATTCAAACTAATGATGATGAATCAATAAATCACTACAGGGATTGAATATCAGTCGAAATGCATGTTTCCTGCTTTTAATGAGTTGAAATAACAAGTAAAGAGACAAAATGATATTTGGGTCTTACAGTGTTAAAACATGACTGCTTCTGGCAAAAACAGACTTATTTCGGCAAGAGAAGAACAATTCAAGTCAATCATTCAAACTAATGATGATGAATCAATAAATCACTACAGGGATTGAATATCAGTCGAAATGCATGTTTCCTGCTTTTAATGAGTTGAAATAACAAGTAAAGAGACAAAATGATATTTGGGTCTTACAGTGTTAAAACATGACTGCTTGTGGCAAAAACAGCCTTATTTCGGCAAGAGAAGAACAATTCAAGTCAATCATTCAAACTAATGATGATGAATCAATAAATCACTACAGGGACTGAATATCAGTCAAAATGCATGTTTCCTGCTTTTAATGAGCTGAAATCACAAGAAAAGAGTCAAAATGATATTTGGGTCTTACAGTGTTAAAACATGACTGCTTCTGGCAAAAACAGCCTTATTTCGGCGAGAGAAGAACAATTCAAGTCAATCATTCAAACTAATGATGATGAATCAATAAATCACTACAGGGACTGAATATCAGTCAAAATGCATGTTTCCTGCTTTTAATGAGCTGAAATCACAAGAAAAGAGTCAAAATGATATTTGGGTCTTACAGTGTTAAAACATGACTGCTTCTGGCAAAAACAGCCTTATTTCGGCGAGAGAAGAACAATTCAAGTCAATCATTCAAACTAATGATGATGAATCAATAAATCACTACAGGGATTGAATATCAGTCGAAATGCATGTTTCCTGCTTTTAATGAGTTGAAATAACAAGTAAAGAGACAAAATGATATTTGGGTCTTACAGTGTTAAAACATGACTGCTTCTGGCAAAAACAGCCTTATTTCGGCGAGAGAAGAACAATTCAAGTCAATCATTCAAACTAATGATGATGAATCAATAAATCACTACAGGGATTGAATATCAGTCGAAATGCATGTTTCCTGCTTTTAATGAGTTGAAATAACAAGTAAAGAGACAAAATGATATTTGGGTCTTACAGTGTTAAAACATGACTGCTTGTGGCAAAAACAGCCTTATTTCGGCAAGAGAAGAACAATTCAAGTCAATCATTCAAACTAATGATGATGAATCAATAAATCACTACAGGGATTGAATATCAGTCGAAATGCATGTTTCCTGCTTTTAATGAGTTGAAATAACAAGTAAAGAGACAAAATGATATTTGGGTCTTACAGTGTTAAAACATGACTGCTTGTGGCAAAAACAGCCTTATTTCGGCGAGAGAAGAACAATTCAAGTCAATCATTCAAACTAATGATGATGAATCAATAAATCACTACAGGGATTGAATATCAGTCGAAATGCATGTTTCCTGCTTTTAATGAGTTGAAATAACAAGTAAAGAGACAAAATGATATTTGGGTCTTACAGTGTTAAAACATGACTGCTTGTGGCAAAAACAGCCTTATTTCGGCAAGAGAAGAACAATTCAAGTCAATCATTCAAACTAATGATGATGAATCAATAAATCACTACAGGGACTGAATATCAGTCAAAATGCATGTTTCCTGCTTTTAATGAGCTGAAATCACAAGAAAAGAGTGAAAATGATATTTGGGTCTTACAGTGTTAAAACATGACTGCTTCTGGCAAAAACAGCCTTATTTCGGCGAGAGAAGAACAATTCAAGTCAATCATTCAAACTAATGATGAAGAATCAATAAATCACTACAGGGAATGAATATCAGTCAAAATACTTGTTTCCTGCTTGAAATGAGATGAAATCACAAGAAAAGAGTGAAAATGATATTTGGGTCTTACAGTGTTAAAACATGACTGCTTCTGGCAAAAACAGCCTTATTTCGGCGAGAGAAGAACAATTCAAGTCAATCATTCAAACTAATGATGATGAATCAATAAATCACTACAGGGATTGAATATCAGTCGAAATGCATGTTTCCTGCTTTTAATGAGTTGAAATAACAAGTAAAGAGACAAAATGATATTTGGGTCTTACAGTGTTAAAACATGACTGCTTGTGGCAAAAACAGCCTTATTTCGGCAAGAGAAGAACAATTCAAGTCAATCATTCAAACTAATGATGATGAATCAATAAATCACTACAGGGACTGAATATCAGTCAAAATGCATGTTTCCTGCTTTTAATGAGCTGAAATCACAAGAAAAGAGTCAAAATGATATTTGGGTCTTACAGTGTTAAAACATGACTGCTTCTGGCAAAAACAGCCTTATTTCGGCGAGAGAAGAACAATTCAAGTCAATCATTCAAACTAATGATGATGAATCAATAAATCACTACAGGGATTGAATATCAGTCGAAATGCATGTTTCCTGCTTTTAATGAGTTGAAATAACAAGTAAAGAGACAAAATGATATTTGGGTCTTACAGTGTTAAAACATGACTGCTTGTGGCAAAAACAGCCTTATTTCGGCAAGAGAAGAACAATTCAAGTCAATCATTCAAACTAATGATGATGAATCAATAAATCACTACAGGGACTGAATATCAGTCAAAATGCATGTTTCCTGCTTTTAATGAGCTGAAATCACAAGAAAAGAGTCAAAATGATATTTGGGTCTTACAGTGTTAAAACATGACTGCTTCTGGCAAAAACAGCCTTATTTCGGCGAGAGAAGAACAATTCAAGTCAATCATTCAAACTAATGATGATGAATCAATAAATCACTACAGGGACTGAATATCAGTCAAAATGCATGTTTCCTGCTTTTAATGAGCTGAAATCACAAGAAAAGAGTCAAAATGATATTTGGGTCTTACAGTGTTAAAACATGACTGCTTCTGGCAAAAACAGCCTTATTTCGGCGAGAGAAGAACAATTCAAGTCAATCATTCAAACTAATGATGATGAATCAATAAATCACTACAGGGACTGAATATCAGTCAAAATGCATGTTTCCTGCTTTTAATGAGCTGAAATCACAAGAAAAGAGTGAAAATGATTTTTGGGTCTTACAGTGTTAAAACATGACTGCTTCTGGCAAAAACAGCCTTATTTCGGCGAGAGAAGAACAATTCAAGTCAATCATTCAAACTAATGATGATGAATCAATAAATCACTACAGGGATTGAATATCAGTCGAAATGCATGTTTCCTGCTTTTAATGAGTTGAAATAACAAGTAAAGAGACAAAATGATATTTGGGTCTTACAGTGTTAAAACATGACTGCTTGTGGCAAAAACAGCCTTATTTCGGCAAGAGAAGAACAATTCAAGTCAATCATTCAAACTAATGATGATGAATCAATAAATCACTACAGGGACTGAATATCAGTCAAAATGCATGTTTCCTGCTTTTAATGAGCTGAAATCACAAGAAAAGAGTCAAAATGATATTTGGGTCTTACAGTGTTAAAACATGACTGCTTCTGGCAAAAACAGCCTTATTTCGGCGAGAGAAGAACAATTCAAGTCAATCATTCAAACTAATGATGATGAATCAATAAATCACTACAGGGATTGAATATCAGTCGAAATGCATGTTTCCTGCTTTTAATGAGTTGAAATAACAAGTAAAGAGACAAAATGATATTTGGGTCTTACAGTGTTAAAACATGACTGCTTGTGGCAAAAACAGCCTTATTTCGGCAAGAGAAGAACAATTCAAGTCAATCATTCAAACTAATGATGATGAATCAATAAATCACTACAGGGATTGAATATCAGTCGAAATGCATGTTTCCTGCTTTTAATGAGTTGAAATAACAAGTAAAGAGACAAAATGATATTTGGGTCTTACAGTGTTAAAACATGACTGCTTGTGGCAAAAACAGCCTTATTTCGGCAAGAGAAGAACAATTCAAGTCAATCATTCAAACTAATGATGATGAATCAATAAATCACTACAGGGACTGAATATCAGTCAAAATGCATGTTTCCTGCTTTTAATGAGCTGAAATCACAAGAAAAGAGTCAAAATGATATTTGGGTCTTACAGTGTTAAAACATGACTGCTTCTGGCAAAAACAGCCTTATTTCGGCGAGAGAAGAACAATTCAAGTCAATCATTCAAACTAATGATGATGAATCAATAAATCACTACAGGGACTGAATATCAGTCAAAATGCATGTTTCCTGCTTTTAATGAGCTGAAATCACAAGAAAAGAGTCAAAAAAATATTTGGGTCTTACAGTGTTAAAACATGACTGCTTCTGGCAAAAACAGCCTTATTTCGGCGAGAAAAGAACAATTCAAGTCAATCATTCAAACTAATGATGATGAATCAATAAATCACTACAGGGATTGAATATCAGTCGAAATGCATGTTTCCTGCTTTTAATGAGTTGAAATAACAAGTAAAGAGACAAAATGATATTTGGGTCTTACAGTGTTAAAACATGACTGCTTGTGGCAAAAACAGCCTTATTTCGGCAAGAGAAGAACAATTCAAGTCAATCATTCAAACTAATGATGATGAATCAATAAATCACTACAGGGATTGAATATCAGTCGAAATGCATGTTTCCTGCTTTTAATGAGTTGAAATAACAAGTAAAGAGACAAAATGATATTTGGGTCTTACAGTGTTAAAACATGACTGCTTGTGGCAAAAACAGCCTTATTTCGGCGAGAGAAGAACAATTCAAGTCAATCATTCAAACTAATGATGATGAATCAATAAATCACTACAGGGACTGAATATCAGTCAAAATGCATGTTTCCTGCTTTTAATGAGCTGAAATCACAAGAAAAGAGTCAAAATGATATTTGGGTCTTACAGTGTTAAAACATGACTGCTTCTGGCAAAAACAGCCTTATTTCGGCGAGAGAAGAACAATTCAAGTCAATCATTCAAACTAATGATGATGAATCAATAAATCACTACAGGGACTGAATATCAGTCAAAATGTATGTTTCCTGCTTTTAATGAGCTGAAATCACAAGAAAAGAGTCAAAATGATATTTGGGTCTTACAGTGTTAAAACATGACTGCTTCTGGCAAAAACAGCCTTATTTCGGCGAGAGAAGAACAATTCAAGTCAATCATTCAAACTAATGATGATGAATCAATAAATCACTACAGGGATTGAATATCAGTCGAAATGCATGTTTCCTGCTTTTAATGAGTTGAAATAACAAGTAAAGAGACAAAATGATATTTGGGTCTTACAGTGTTAAAACATGACTGCTTCTGGCAAAAACAGCCTTATTTCGGCGAGAGAAGAACAATTCAAGTCAATCATTCAAACTAATGATGATGAATCAATAAATCACTACAGGGATTGAATATCAGTCGAAATGCATGTTTCCTGCTTTTAATGAGTTGAAATAACAAGTAAAGAGACAAAATGATATTTGGGTCTTACAGTGTTAAAACATGACTGCTTGTGGCAAAAACAGCCTTATTTCGGCAAGAGAAGAACAATTCAAGTCAATCATTCAAACTAATGATGATGAATCAATAAATCACTACAGGGATTGAATATCAGTCGAAATGCATGTTTCCTGCTTTTAATGAGTTGAAATAACAAGTAAAGAGACAAAATGATATTTGGGTCTTACAGTGTTAAAACATGACTGCTTGTGGCAAAAACAGCCTTATTTCGGCAAGAGAAGAACAATTCAAGTCAATCATTCAAACTAATGATGATGAATCAATAAATCACTACAGGGACTGAATATCAGTCAAAATGCATGTTTCCTGCTTTTAATGAGCTGAAATCACAAGAAAAGAGTCAAAATGATATTTGGGTCTTACAGTGTTAAAACATGACTGCTTCTGGCAAAAACAGCCTTATTTCGGCGAGAGAAGAACAATTCAAGTCAATCATTCAAACTAATGATGATGAATCAATAAATCACTACAGGGACTGAATATCAGTCAAAATGCATGTTTCCTGCTTTTAATGAGCTGAAATCACAAGAAAAGAGTCAAAATGATATTTGGGTCTTACAGTGTTAAAACATGACTGCTTCTGGCAAAAACAGCCTTATTTCGGCGAGAGAAGAACAATTCAAGTCAATCATTCAAACTAATGATGATGAATCAATAAATCACTACAGGGACTGAATATCAGTCAAAATGCATGTTTCCTGCTTTTAATGAGCTGAAATCACAAGAAAAGAGTGAAAATGATTTTTGGGTCTTACAGTGTTAAAACATGACTGCTTCTGGCAAAAACAGCCTTATTTCGGCGAGAGAAGAACAATTCAAGTCAATCATTCAAACTAATGATGATGAATCAATAAATCACTACAGGGATTGAATATCAGTCGAAATGCATGTTTCCTGCTTTTAATGAGTTGAAATAACAAGTAAAGAGACAAAATGATATTTGGGTCTTACAGTGTTAAAACATGACTGCTTGTGGCAAAAACAGCCTTATTTCGGCAAGAGAAGAACAATTCAAGTCAATCATTCAAACTAATGATGATGAATCAATAAATCACTACAGGGACTGAATATCAGTCAAAATGCATGTTTCCTGCTTTTAATGAGCTGAAATCACAAGAAAAGAGTCAAAATGATATTTGGGTCTTACAGTGTTAAAACATGACTGCTTCTGGCAAAAACAGCCTTATTTCGGCGAGAGAAGAACAATTCAAGTCAATCATTCAAACTAATGATGATGAATCAATAAATCACTACAGGGATTGAATATCAGTCGAAATGCATGTTTCCTGCTTTTAATGAGTTGAAATAACAAGTAAAGAGACAAAATGATATTTGGGTCTTACAGTGTTAAAACATGACTGCTTGTGGCAAAAACAGCCTTATTTCGGCAAGAGAAGAACAATTCAAGTCAATCATTCAAACTAATGATGATGAATCAATAAATCACTACAGGGATTGAATATCAGTCGAAATGCATGTTTCCTGCTTTTAATGAGTTGAAATAACAAGTAAAGAGACAAAATGATATTTGGGTCTTACAGTGTTAAAACATGACTGCTTGTGGCAAAAACAGCCTTATTTCGGCAAGAGAAGAACAATTCAAGTCAATCATTCAAACTAATGATGATGAATCAATAAATCACTACAGGGACTGAATATCAGTCAAAATGCATGTTTCCTGCTTTTAATGAGCTGAAATCACAAGAAAAGAGTCAAAATGATATTTGGGTCTTACAGTGTTAAAACATGACTGCTTCTGGCAAAAACAGCCTTATTTCGGCGAGAGAAGAACAATTCAAGTCAATCATTCAAACTAATGATGATGAATCAATAAATCACTACAGGGACTGAATATCAGTCAAAATGCATGTTTCCTGCTTTTAATGAGCTGAAATCACAAGAAAAGAGTCAAAAAAATATTTGGGTCTTACAGTGTTAAAACATGACTGCTTCTGGCAAAAACAGCCTTATTTCGGCGAGAAAAGAACAATTCAAGTCAATCATTCAAACTAATGATGATGAATCAATAAATCACTACAGGGATTGAATATCAGTCGAAATGCATGTTTCCTGCTTTTAATGAGTTGAAATAACAAGTAAAGAGACAAAATGATATTTGGGTCTTACAGTGTTAAAACATGACTGCTTGTGGCAAAAACAGCCTTATTTCGGCAAGAGAAGAACAATTCAAGTCAATCATTCAAACTAATGATGATGAATCAATAAATCACTACAGGGATTGAATATCAGTCGAAATGCATGTTTCCTGCTTTTAATGAGTTGAAATAACAAGTAAAGAGACAAAATGATATTTGGGTCTTACAGTGTTAAAACATGACTGCTTGTGGCAAAAACAGCCTTATTTCGGCGAGAGAAGAACAATTCAAGTCAATCATTCAAACTAATGATGATGAATCAATAAATCACTACAGGGACTGAATATCAGTCAAAATGCATGTTTCCTGCTTTTAATGAGCTGAAATCACAAGAAAAGAGTCAAAATGATATTTGGGTCTTACAGTGTTAAAACATGACTGCTTCTGGCAAAAACAGCCTTATTTCGGCGAGAGAAGAACAATTCAAGTCAATCATTCAAACTAATGATGATGAATCAATAAATCACTACAGGGACTGAATATCAGTCAAAATGCATGTTTCCTGCTTTTAATGAGCTGAAATCACAAGAAAAGAGTCAAAATGATATTTGGGTCTTACAGTGTTAAAACATGACTGCTTCTGGCAAAAACAGCCTTATTTCGGCGAGAGAAGAACAATTCAAGTCAATCATTCAAACTAATGATGATGAATCAATAAATCACTACAGGGATTGAATATCAGTCGAAATGCATGTTTCCTGCTTTTAATGAGTTGAAATAACAAGTAAAGAGACAAAATGATATTTGGGTCTTACAGTGTTAAAACATGACTGCTTCTGGCAAAAACAGCCTTATTTCGGCGAGAGAAGAACAATTCAAGTCAATCATTCAAACTAATGATGATGAATCAATAAATCACTACAGGGATTGAATATCAGTCGAAATGCATGTTTCCTGCTTTTAATGAGTTGAAATAACAAGTAAAGAGACAAAATGATATTTGGGTCTTACAGTGTTAAAACATGACTGCTTGTGGCAAAAACAGCCTTATTTCGGCAAGAGAAGAACAATTCAAGTCAATCATTCAAACTAATGATGATGAATCAATAAATCACTACAGGGATTGAATATCAGTCGAAATGCATGTTTCCTGCTTTTAATGAGTTGAAATAACAAGTAATGAGACAAAATGATATTTGGGTCTTACAGTGTTAAAACATGACTGCTTGTGGCAAAAACAGCCTTATTTCGGCGAGAGAAGAACAATTCAAGTCAATCATTCAAACTAATGATGATGAATCAATAAATCACTACAGGGACTGAATATCAGTCAAAATGCATGTTTCCTGCTTTTAATGAGCTGAAATCACAAGAAAAGAGTCAAAATGATATTTGGGTCTTACAGTGTTAAAACATGACTGCTTCTGGCAAAAACAGCCTTATTTCGGCGAGAGAAGAACAATTCAAGTCAATCATTCAAACTAATGATGATGAATCAATAAATCACTACAGGGACTGAATATCAGTCAAAATGCATGTTTCCTGCTTTTAATGAGCTGAAATCACAAGAAAAGAGTCAAAATGATATTTGGGTCTTACAGTGTTAAAACATGACTGCTTCTGGCAAAAACAGCCTTATTTCGGCGAGAGAAGAACAATTCAAGTCAATCATTCAAACTAATGATGATGAATCAATAAATCACTACAGGGATTGAATATCAGTCGAAATGCATGTTTCCTGCTTTTAATGAGTTGAAATAACAAGTAAAGAGACAAAATGATATTTGGGTCTTACAGTGTTAAAACATGACTGCTTGTGGCAAAAACAGCCTTATTTCGGCAAGAGAAGAACAATTCAAGTCAATCATTCAAACTAATGATGATGAATCAATAAATCACTACAGGGACTGAATATCAGTCAAAATGCATGTTTCCTGCTTTTAATGAGTTGAAATCACAAGAAAAGAGTCAAAATGATATTTGGGTCTTACAGTGTTAAAACATGACTGCTTCTGGCAAAAACAGCCTTATTTCGGCCAGAGAAGAACAATTCAAGTCAATCATTCAAACTAATGATAATGAATCAATAAATCACTACAGGGACTGAATATCAGTCAAAATGCATGTTTCCTGCTTTTAATGAGCTGAAATCACAAGAAAAGAGTGAAAATGATATTTGGGTCTTACAGTGTTAAAACATGACTGCTTCTGGCAAAAACAGCCTTATTTCGGCCAGAGAAGAACAATTCAGGTCAATCATTCAAACTAATGATGATGAATCAATAAATCACTACAGGGACTGAATATCAGTCAAAATGCATGTTTCCTGCTTTTAATGAGCTGAAATCACAAGAAAAGAGTCAAAATGATATTTGGGTCTTACAGTGTTAAAACATGACTGCTTCTGGCAAAAACAGCCTTATTTCGGCGAGAGAAGAACAATTCAAGTCAATCATTCAAACTAATGATGATGAATCAATAAATCACTACAGGGACTGAATATCAGTCAAAATGCATGTTTCCTGCTTTTAATGAGCTGAAATCACAAGAAAAGAGTCAAAATGATATTTGGGTCTTACAGTGTTAAAACATGACTGCTTCTGGCAAAAACAGCCTTATTTCGGCGAGAGAAGAACAATTCAAGTCAATCATTCAAACTAATGATGATGAATCAATAAATCACTACAGGGATTGAATATCAGTCGAAATGCATGTTTCCTGCTTTTAATGAGTTGAAATAACAAGTAAAGAGACAAAATGATATTTGGGTCTTACAGTGTTAAAACATGACTGCTTCTGGCAAAAACAGCCTTATTTCGGCGAGAGAAGAACAATTCAAGTCAATCATTCAAACTAATGATGATGAATCAATAAATCACTACAGGGATTGAATATCAGTCGAAATGCATGTTTCCTGCTTTTAATGAGTTGAAATAACAAGTAAAGAGACAAAATGATATTTGGGTCTTACAGTGTTAAAACATGACTGCTTGTGGCAAAAACAGCCTTATTTCGGCAAGAGAAGAACAATTCAAGTCAATCATTCAAACTAATGATGATGAATCAATAAATCACTACAGGGATTGAATATCAGTCGAAATGCATGTTTCCTGCTTTTAATGAGTTGAAATAACAAGTAAAGAGACAAAATGATATTTGGGTCTTACAGTGTTAAAACATGACTGCTTGTGGCAAAAACAGCCTTATTTCGGCAAGAGAAGAACAATTCAAGTCAATCATTCAAACTAATGATGATGAATCAATAAATCACTACAGGGACTGAATATCAGTCAAAATGCATGTTTCCTGCTTTTAATGAGTTGAAATAACAAGTAAAGAGACAAAATGATATTTGGGTCTTACAGTGTTAAAACATGACTGCTTCTGGCAAAAACAGCCTTATTTCGGCGAGAGAAGAACAATTCAAGTCAATCATTCAAACTAATGATGATGAATCAATAAATCACTACAGGGATTGAATATCAGTCGAAATGCATGTTTCCTGCTTTTAATGAGTTGAAATAACAAGTAAAGAGACAAAATGATATTTGGGTCTTACAGTGTTAAAACATGACTGCTTGTGGCAAAAACAGCCTTATTTCGGCAAGAGAAGAACAATTCAAGTCAATCATTCAAACTAATGATGATGAATCAATAAATCACTACAGGGATTGAATATCAGTCGAAATGCATGTTTCCTGCTTTTAATGAGTTGAAATAACAAGTAATGAGACAAAATGATATTTGGGTCTTACAGTGTTAAAACATGACTGCTTGTGGCAAAAACAGCCTTATTTCGGCGAGAGAAGAACAATTCAAGTCAATCATTCAAACTAATGATGATGAATCAATAAATCACTACAGGGACTGAATATCAGTCAAAATGCATGTTTCCTGCTTTTAATGAGCTGAAATCACAAGAAAAGAGTCAAAATGATATTTGGGTCTTACAGTGTTAAAACATGACTGCTTCTGGCAAAAACAGCCTTATTTCGGCGAGAGAAGAACAATTCAAGTCAATCATTCAAACTAATGATGATGAATCAATAAATCACTACAGGGACTGAATATCAGTCAAAATGCATGTTTCCTGCTTTTAATGAGCTGAAATCACAAGAAAAGAGTCAAAATGATATTTGGGTCTTACAGTGTTAAAACATGACTGCTTCTGGCAAAAACAGCCTTATTTCGGCGAGAGAAGAACAATTCAAGTCAATCATTCAAACTAATGATGATGAATCAATAAATCACTACAGGGATTGAATATCAGTCGAAATGCATGTTTCCTGCTTTTAATGAGTTGAAATAACAAGTAAAGAGACAAAATGATATTTGGGTCTTACAGTGTTAAAACATGACTGCTTGTGGCAAAAACAGCCTTATTTCGGCAAGAGAAGAACAATTCAAGTCAATCATTCAAACTAATGATGATGAATCAATAAATCACTACAGGGACTGAATATCAGTCAAAATGCATGTTTCCTGCTTTTAATGAGCTGAAATCACAAGAAAAGAGTCAAAATGATATTTGGGTCTTACAGTGTTAAAACATGACTGCTTCTGGCAAAAACAGCCTTATTTCGGCGAGAGAAGAACAATTCAAGTCAATCATTCAAACTAATGATGATGAATCAATAAATCACTACAGGGACTGAATATCAGTCAAAATGCATGTTTCCTGCTTTTAATGAGCTGAAATCACAAGAAAAGAGTCAAAATGATATTTGGGTCTTACAGTGTTAAAACATGACTGCTTCTGGCAAAAACAGCCTTATTTCGGCGAGAGAAGAACAATTCAAGTCAATCATTCAAACTAATGATGATGAATCAATAAATCACTACAGGGATTGAATATCAGTCGAAATGCATGTTTCCTGCTTTTAATGAGTTGAAATAACAAGTAAAGAGACAAAATGATATTTGGGTCTTACAGTGTTAAAACATGACTGCTTGTGGCAAAAACAGCCTTATTTCGGCAAGAGAAGAACAATTCAAGTCAATCATTCAAACTAATGATGATGAATCAATAAATCACTACAGGGACTGAATATCAGTCAAAATGCATGTTTCCTGCTTTTAATGAGTTGAAATCACAAGAAAAGAGTCAAAATGATATTTGGGTCTTACAGTGTTAAAACATGACTGCTTCTGGCAAAAACAGCCTTATTTCGGCCAGAGAAGAACAATTCAAGTCAATCATTCAAACTAATGATAATGAATCAATAAATCACTACAGGGACTGAATATCAGTCAAAATGCATGTTTCCTGCTTTTAATGAGCTGAAATCACAAGAAAAGAGTGAAAATGATATTTGGGTCTTACAGTGTTAAAACATGACTGCTTCTGGCAAAAACAGCCTTATTTCGGCCAGAGAAGAACAATTCAGGTCAATCATTCAAACTAATGATGATGAATCAATAAATCACTACAGGGACTGAATATCAGTCAAAATGCATGTTTCCTGCTTTTAATGAGCTGAAATCACAAGAAAAGAGTCAAAATGATATTTGGGTCTTACAGTGTTAAAACATGACTGCTTCTGGCAAAAACAGCCTTATTTCGGCGAGAGAAGAACAATTCAAGTCAATCATTCAAACTAATGATGATGAATCAATAAATCACTACAGGGACTGAATATCAGTCAAAATGCATGTTTCCTGCTTTTAATGAGCTGAAATCACAAGAAAAGAGTCAAAATGATATTTGGGTCTTACAGTGTTAAAACATGACTGCTTCTGGCAAAAACAGCCTTATTTCGGCGAGAGAAGAACAATTCAAGTCAATCATTCAAACTAATGATGATGAATCAATAAATCACTACAGGGATTGAATATCAGTCGAAATGCATGTTTCCTGCTTTTAATGAGTTGAAATAACAAGTAAAGAGACAAAATGATATTTGGGTCTTACAGTGTTAAAACATGACTGCTTCTGGCAAAAACAGCCTTATTTCGGCGAGAGAAGAACAATTCAAGTCAATCATTCAAACTAATGATGATGAATCAATAAATCACTACAGGGATTGAATATCAGTCGAAATGCATGTTTCCTGCTTTTAATGAGTTGAAATAACAAGTAAAGAGACAAAATGATATTTGGGTCTTACAGTGTTAAAACATGACTGCTTGTGGCAAAAACAGCCTTATTTCGGCAAGAGAAGAACAATTCAAGTCAATCATTCAAACTAATGATGATGAATCAATAAATCACTACAGGGATTGAATATCAGTCGAAATGCATGTTTCCTGCTTTTAATGAGTTGAAATAACAAGTAAAGAGACAAAATGATATTTGGGTCTTACAGTGTTAAAACATGACTGCTTGTGGCAAAAACAGCCTTATTTCGGCAAGAGAAGAACAATTCAAGTCAATCATTCAAACTAATGATGATGAATCAATAAATCACTACAGGGACTGAATATCAGTCAAAATGCATGTTTCCTGCTTTTAATGAGTTGAAATAACAAGTAAAGAGACAAAATGATATTTGGGTCTTACAGTGTTAAAACATGACTGCTTCTGGCAAAAACAGCCTTATTTCGGCGAGAGAAGAACAATTCAAGTCAATCATTCAAACTAATGATGATGAATCAATAAATCACTACAGGGATTGAATATCAGTCGAAATGCATGTTTCCTGCTTTTAATGAGTTGAAATAACAAGTAAAGAGACAAAATGATATTTGGGTCTTACAGTGTTAAAACATGACTGCTTGTGGCAAAAACAGCCTTATTTCGGCAAGAGAAGAACAATTCAAGTCAATCATTCAAACTAATGATGATGAATCAATAAATCACTACAGGGATTGAATATCAGTCGAAATGCATGTTTCCTGCTTTTAATGAGTTGAAATAACAAGTAATGAGACAAAATGATATTTGGGTCTTACAGTGTTAAAACATGACTGCTTGTGGCAAAAACAGCCTTATTTCGGCGAGAGAAGAACAATTCAAGTCAATCATTCAAACTAATGATGATGAATCAATAAATCACTACAGGGACTGAATATCAGTCAAAATGCATGTTTCCTGCTTTTAATGAGCTGAAATCACAAGAAAAGAGTCAAAATGATATTTGGGTCTTACAGTGTTAAAACATGACTGCTTCTGGCAAAAACAGCCTTATTTCGGCGAGAGAAGAACAATTCAAGTCAATCATTCAAACTAATGATGATGAATCAATAAATCACTACAGGGACTGAATATCAGTCAAAATGCATGTTTCCTGCTTTTAATGAGCTGAAATCACAAGAAAAGAGTCAAAATGATATTTGGGTCTTACAGTGTTAAAACATGACTGCTTCTGGCAAAAACAGCCTTATTTCGGCGAGAGAAGAACAATTCAAGTCAATCATTCAAACTAATGATGATGAATCAATAAATCACTACAGGGATTGAATATCAGTCGAAATGCATGTTTCCTGCTTTTAATGAGTTGAAATAACAAGTAAAGAGACAAAATGATATTTGGGTCTTACAGTGTTAAAACATGACTGCTTGTGGCAAAAACAGCCTTATTTCGGCAAGAGAAGAACAATTCAAGTCAATCATTCAAACTAATGATGATGAATCAATAAATCACTACAGGGACTGAATATCAGTCAAAATGCATGTTTCCTGCTTTTAATGAGCTGAAATCACAAGAAAAGAGTCAAAATGATATTTGGGTCTTACAGTGTTAAAACATGACTGCTTCTGGCAAAAACAGCCTTATTTCGGCCAGAGAAGAACAATTCAAGTCAATCATTCAAACTAATGATAATGAATCAATAAATCACTACAGGGACTGAATATCAGTCAAAATGCATGTTTCCTGCTTTTAATGAGCTGAAATCACAAGAAAAGAGTGAAAATGATATTTGGGTCTTACAGTGTTAAAACATGACTGCTTCTGGCAAAAACAGCCTTATTTCGGCCAGAGAAGAACAATTCAGGTCAATCATTCAAACTAATGATGATGAATCAATAAATCACTACAGGGACTGAATATCAGTCAAAATGCATGTTTCCTGCTTTTAATGAGCTGAAATCACAAGAAAAGAGTCAAAATGATATTTGGGTCTTACAGTGTTAAAACATGACTGCTTCTGGCAAAAACAGCCTTATTTCGGCGAGAGAAGAACAATTCAAGTCAATCATTCAAACTAATGATGATGAATCAATAAATCACTACAGGGACTGAATATCAGTCAAAATGCATGTTTCCTGCTTTTAATGAGCTGAAATCACAAGAAAAGAGTCAAAATGATATTTGGGTCTTACAGTGTTAAAACATGACTGCTTCTGGCAAAAACAGCCTTATTTCGGCGAGAGAAGAACAATTCAAGTCAATCATTCAAACTAATGATGATGAATCAATAAATCACTACAGGGATTGAATATCAGTCGAAATGCATGTTTCCTGCTTTTAATGAGTTGAAATAACAAGTAAAGAGACAAAATGATATTTGGGTCTTACAGTGTTAAAACATGACTGCTTCTGGCAAAAACAGCCTTATTTCGGCGAGAGAAGAACAATTCAAGTCAATCATTCAAACTAATGATGATGAATCAATAAATCACTACAGGGATTGAATATCAGTCGAAATGCATGTTTCCTGCTTTTAATGAGTTGAAATAACAAGTAAAGAGACAAAATGATATTTGGGTCTTACAGTGTTAAAACATGACTGCTTGTGGCAAAAACAGCCTTATTTCGGCAAGAGAAGAACAATTCAAGTCAATCATTCAAACTAATGATGATGAATCAATAAATCACTACAGGGATTGAATATCAGTCGAAATGCATGTTTCCTGCTTTTAATGAGTTGAAATAACAAGTAAAGAGACAAAATGATATTTGGGTCTTACAGTGTTAAAACATGACTGCTTGTGGCAAAAACAGCCTTATTTCGGCAAGAGAAGAACAATTCAAGTCAATCATTCAAACTAATGATGATGAATCAATAAATCACTACAGGGACTGAATATCAGTCAAAATGCATGTTTCCTGCTTTTAATGAGCTGAAATCACAAGAAAAGAGTCAAAATGATATTTGGGTCTTACAGTGTTAAAACATGACTGCTTCTGGCAAAAACAGCCTTATTTCGGCGAGAGAAGAACAATTCAAGTCAATCATTCAAACTAATGATGATGAATCAATAAATCACTACAGGGACTGAATATCAGTCAAAATGCATGTTTCCTGCTTTTAATGAGCTGAAATCACAAGAAAAGAGTCAAAATGATATTTGGGTCTTACAGTGTTAAAACATGACTGCTTCTGGCAAAAACAGCCTTATTTCGGCGAGAGAAGAACAATTCAAGTCAATCATTCAAACTAATGATGATGAATCAATAAATCACTACAGGGATTGAATATCAGTCGAAATGCATGTTTCCTGCTTTTAATGAGTTGAAATAACAAGTAAAGAGACAAAATGATATTTGGGTTTTACAGTGTTAAAACATGACTGCTTGTGGCAAAAACAGCCTTATTTCGGCAAGAGAAGAACAATTCAAGTCAATCATTCAAACTAATGATGATGAATCAATAAATCACTACAGGGACTGAATATCAGTCAAAATGCATGTTTCCTGCTTTTAATGAGCTGAAATCACAAGAAAAGAGTGAAAATGATATTTGGGTCTTACAGTGTTAAAACATGACTGCTTCTGGCAAAAACAGCCTTATTTCGGCGAGAGAAGAACAATTCAAGTCAATCATTCAAACTAATGATAATGAATCAATAAATCACTACAGGGACTGAATATCAGTCAAAATGCATGTTTCCTGCTTTTAATGAGCTGAAATCACAAGAAAAGAGTGAAAATGATATTTGGGTCTTACAGTGTTAAAACATGACTGCTTCTGGCAAAAACAGCCTTATTTCGGCCAGAGAAGAACAATTCAAGTCAATCATTCAAACTAATGATGATGAATCAATAAATCACTACAGGGACTGAATATCAGTCAAAATGCATGTTTCCTGCTTTTAATGAGCTGAAATCACAAGAAAGAGTGAAAATGATTTTTGGGTCTTACAGTGTTAAAACATGACTGCTTCTGGCAAAAACAGCCTTATTTCGGCGAGAGAAGAACAATTCAAGTCAATCATTCAAACTAATGATGATGAATCAATAAATCACTACAGGGATTGAATATCAGTCGAAATGCATGTTTCCTGCTTTTAATGAGTTGAAATAACAAGTAAAGAGACAAAATGATATTTGGGTCTTACAGTGTTAAAACATGACTGCTTGTGGCAAAAACAGCCTTATTTCGGCAAGAGAAGAACAATTCAAGTCAATCATTCAAACTAATGATGATGAATCAATAAATCACTACAGGGACTGAATATCAGTCAAAATGCATGTTTCCT
>NW_026739073.1:0-33823 GCF_030273125.1 Centropristis striata
TGCTTTTAATGAGTTGAAATCACAAGAAAAGAGTCAAAATGATATTTGGGTCTTACAGTGTTAAAACATGACTGCTTCTGGCAAAAACAGCCTTATTTCGGCGAGAGAAGAACAATTCAAGTCAATCATTCAAACTAATGATGATGAATCAATAAATCACTACAGGGATTGAATATCAGTCAAAATGCATGTTTCCTGCTTTTAATGAGTTGAAATCACAAGAAAAGAGTCCAAATGATATTTGGGTCTTACAGTGTTAAAACATGACTGCTTCTGGCAAAAACAGCCTTATTTCGGCGAGAGAAGAACAATTCAAGTCAATCATTCAAACTAATGATGATGAATCAATAAATCACTACAGGGATTGAATATCAGTCAAAATGCATGTTTCCTGCTTTTAATGAGTTGAAATCACAAGAAAAGAGTCCAAATGATATTTGGGTCTTACAGTGTTAAAACATGACTGCTTCTGGCAAAAACAGCCTTATTTCGGCGAGAGAAGAACAATTCAAGTCAATCATTCAAACTAATGATGATGAATCAATAAATCACTACAGGGATTGAATATCAGTCAAAATGCATGTTTCCTGCTTTTAATGAGTTGAAATCACAAGAAAAGAGTCAAAATGATATTTGGGTCTTACAGTGTTAAAACATGACTGCTTCTGGCAAAAACAGCCTTATTTCGGCGAGAGAAGAACAATTCAAGTCAATCATTCAAACTAATGATGATGAATCAATAAATCACTACAGGGATTGAATATCAGTCAAAATGCATGTTTCCTGCTTTTAATGAGTTGAAATCACAAGAAAAGAGTCAAAATTATATTTGGGTCTTACAGTGTTAAAACATGACTGCTTCTGGCAAAAACAGCCTTATTTCGGCGAGAGAAGAACAATTCAAGTCAATCATTCAAACCAATGATGATGAATCAATAAATCACTACAGGGATTGAATATCAGTCAAAATGCATGTTTCCTGCTTTTAATGAGTTGAAATCACAAGAAAAGAGTCCAAATGATATTTGGGTCTTACAGTTTTAAAACATGACTGCTTCTGGCAAAAACAGCCTTATTTCGGCGAGAGAAGAACAATTCAAGTCAATCATTCAAACTAATGATGATGAATCAATAAATCACTACAGGGATTGAATATCAGTCAAAATGCATGTTTCCTGCTTTTAATGAGTTGAAATCACAAGAAAAGAGTCAACATGATATTTGGGTCTTACAATGTTAAAACATGACTGCTTCTGGCAAAAACAGCCTTATTTCGGCGAGAGTTGAACAATTCAAGTCAATCATTCAAACTAATGATGATGAATCAATAAATCACTACAGGGATTGAATATCAGTCAAAATGCATGTTTCCTGCTTTTAATGAGTTGAAATCACAAGAAAAGAGTCCAAATGATATTTGGGTCTTACAGTGTTAAAACATGACTGCTTCTGGCAAAAACAGCCTTATTTCGGCGAGAGAAGAACAATTCAAGTCAATCATTCAAACTAATGATGATGAATCAATAAATCACTACAGGGATTGAATATCAGTCAAAATGCATGTTTCCTGCTTTTAATGAGTTGAAATCACAAGAAAAGAGTCCAAATGATATTTGGGTCTTACAGTGTTAAAACATGACTGCTTCTGGCAAAAACAGCCTTATTTCGGCGAGAGAAGAACAATTCAAGTCAATTATTCAAACTAATGATGATGAATCAATAAATCACTACAGGGATTGAATATCAGTCAAAATGCATGTTTCCTGCTTTTAATGAGTTGAAATCACAAGAAAAGAGTCAAAATGATATTTGGGTCTTACAGTGTTAAAACATGACTGCTTCTGGCAAAAACAGCCTTATTTCGGCGAGAGAAGAACAATTCAAGTCAATCATTCAAACTAATGATGATGAATCAATAAATCACTACAGGGATTGAATATCAGTCAAAATGCATGTTTCCTGCTTTTAATGAGTTGAAATCACAAGAAAAGAGTCAAAATGATATTTGGGTCTTACAGTGTTAAAACATGACTGCTTCTGGCAAAAACAGCCTTATTTCGGCGAGAGAAGAACAATTCAAGTCAATTATTCAAACTAATGATGATGAATCAATAAATCACTACAGGGATTGAATATCAGTCAAAATGCATGTTTCCTGCTTTTAATGAGTTGAAATCACAAGAAAAGAGTCAAAATGATATTTGGGTCTTACAGTGTTAAAACATGACTGCTTCTGGCAAAAACAGCCTTATTTCGGCGAGAGAAGAACAATTCAAGTCAATCATTCAAACTAATGATGATGAATCAATAAATCACTACAGGGATTGAATATCAGTCAAAATGCATGTTTCCTGCTTTTAATGAGTTGAAATCACAAGAAAAGAGTCCAAATGATATTTGGGTCTTACAGTGTTAAAACATGACTGCTTCTGGCAAAAACAGCCTTATTTCGGCGAGAGAAGAACAATTCAAGTCAATCATTCAAACTAATGATGATGAATCAATAAATCACTACAGGGATTGAATATCAGTCAAAATGCATGTTTCCTGCTTTTAATGAGTTGAAATCACAAGAAAAGAGTCCAAATGATATTTGGGTCTTACAGTGTTAAAACATGACTGCTTCTGGCAAAAACAGCCTTATTTCGGCGAGAGAAGAACAATTCAAGTCAATCATTCAAACTAATGATGATGAATCAATAAATCACTACAGGGATTGAATATCAGTCAAAATGCATGTTTCCTGCTTTTAATGAGTTGAAATCACAAGAAAAGAGTCAAAATGATATTTGGGTCTTACAGTGTTAAAACATGACTGCTTCTGGCAAAAACAGCCTTATTTCGGCGAGAGAAGAACAATTCAAGTCAATCATTCAAACTAATGATGATGAATCAATAAATCACTACAGGGATTGAATATCAGTCAAAATGCATGTTTCCTGCTTTTAATGAGTTGAAATCACAAGAAAAGAGTCAAAATTATATTTGGGTCTTACAGTGTTAAAACATGACTGCTTCTGGCAAAAACAGCCTTATTTCGGCGAGAGAAGAACAATTCAAGTCAATCATTCAAACCAATGATGATGAATCAATAAATCACTACAGGGATTGAATATCAGTCAAAATGCATGTTTCCTGCTTTTAATGAGTTGAAATCACAAGAAAAGAGTCCAAATGATATTTGGGTCTTACAGTTTTAAAACATGACTGCTTCTGGCAAAAACAGCCTTATTTCGGCGAGAGAAGAACAATTCAAGTCAATCATTCAAACTAATGATGATGAATCAATAAATCACTACAGGGATTGAATATCAGTCAAAATGCATGTTTCCTGCTTTTAATGAGTTGAAATCACAAGAAAAGAGTCAACATGATATTTGGGTCTTACAATGTTAAAACATGACTGCTTCTGGCAAAAACAGCCTTATTTCGGCGAGAGTTGAACAATTCAAGTCAATCATTCAAACTAATGATGATGAATCAATAAATCACTACAGGGATTGAATATCAGTCAAAATGCATGTTTCCTGCTTTTAATGAGTTGAAATCACAAGAAAAGAGTCCAAATGATATTTGGGTCTTACAGTGTTAAAACATGACTGCTTCTGGCAAAAACAGCCTTATTTCGGCGAGAGAAGAACAATTCAAGTCAATCATTCAAACTAATGATGATGAATCAATAAATCACTACAGGGATTGAATATCAGTCAAAATGCATGTTTCCTGCTTTTAATGAGTTGAAATCACAAGAAAAGAGTCCAAATGATATTTGGGTCTTACAGTGTTAAAACATGACTGCTTCTGGCAAAAACAGCCTTATTTCGGTGAGAGAAGAACAATTCAAGTCAATTATTCAAACTAATGATGATGAATCAATAAATCACTACAGGGATTGAATATCAGTCAAAATGCATGTTTCCTGCTTTTAATGAGTTGAAATCACAAGAAAAGAGTCCAAATGATATTTGAGTCTTACAGTTTTAAAACATGACTGCTTCTGGCAAAAACAGCCTTATTTCGGCGAGAGAAGAACAATTCAAGTCAATCATTCAAACTAATGATGATGAATCAATAAATCACTACAGGGATTGAATATCAGTCAAAATGCATGTTTCCTGCTTTTAATGAGTTGAAATCACAAGAAAAGAGTCCAAATGATATTTGGGTCTTACAGTGTTAAAACATGACTGCTTCTGGCAAAAACAGCCTTATTTCGGCGAGAGAAGAACAATTCAAGTCAATCATTCAAACTAATGATGATGAATCAATAAATCACTACAGGGATTGAATATCAGTCAAAATGCATGTTTCCTGCTTTTAATGAGTTGAAATCACAAGAAAAGAGTCAAAATTATATTTGGGTCTTACAGTGTTAAAACATGACTGCTTCTGGCAAAAAACAGCCTTATTTCGGCGAGAGAAGAACAATTCAAGTCAATCATTCAAACTAATGATGATGAATCAATAATTCACTACAGGGATTGAATATCAGTCAAAATGCATGTTTCCTGCTTTTAATGAGTTGAAATCACAAGAAAAGCGAGAGAAGAACAATTCAAGTCAATCATTCAAACTAATGATGATGAATCAATAAATCACTACAGGGATTGAATATCAGTCAATATGCATGTTTCCTGCTTTTAATGAGTTGAAATCACAAGAAAAGAGTCCAAATGATATTTGGGTCTTACAGTTTTAAAACATGACTGCTTCTGGCAAAAACAGCATTATTTCGGCAAGAGAAGAACAATTCAAGTCAATCATTCAAACTAATGATGATGAATCAATAAATCACTACAGGGATTGAATATCAGTCAAAATGCATGTTTCCTGCTTTTAATGAGTTGAAATCACAAGAAAAGAGTCCAAATGATATTTGGGTCTTACAGTGTTAAAACATGACTGCTTCTGGCAAAAACAGCCTTATTTCGGCGAGAGAAGAACAATTCAAGTCAATCATTCAAACTAATGATGATGAATCAATAAATCACTACAGGGATTGAATATCAGTCAAAATGCATGTTTCCTGCTTTTAATGAGTTGAAATCACAAGAAAAGAGTCCAAATGATATTTGGGTCTTACAGTTTTAAAACATGACTGCTTCTGGCAAAAACAGCATTATTTCGGCGAGAGAAGAACAATTCAAGTCAATCATTCAAACTAATGATGATGAATCAATAAATCACTACAGGGATTGAATATCAGTCAAAATGCATGTTTCCTGCTTTTAATGAGTTGAAATCACAAGAAAAGAGACAAAATGATATTTGGGTCTTACAGTGTTAAAACATGACTGCTTCTGGCAAAAACAGCCTTATTTCGGCGAGAGAAGAACAATTCAAGTCAATCATTCAAACTAATGATGATGAATCAATAAATTACTACAGGGATTGAATATCAGTCAAAATGCATGTTTCCTGCTTTTAATGAGTTGAAATCACAAGAAAAGAGTCAAAATGATATTTGGGTCTTACAGTATTAAAACATGACTGCTTCTGGCAAAAACAGCCTTATTTCGGCGAGAGAAGAACAATTCAAGCCAATCATTCATACTAATGATGATGAATCAATAAATCACTACAGGGATTGAATATCAGTCAAAATGCATGTTTCCTGCTTTTAATGAGTTGAAATCACAAGAAAAGAGTCCAAATGATATTTGGGTCTTACAGTTTTAAAACATGACTGCTTCTGGCAAAAACAGCCTTATTTCGGCGAGAGAAGAACAATTCAAGTCAATCATTCAAACTAATGATGATGAATCAATAAATCACTACAGGGATTGAATATCAGTCAAAATGCATGTTTCCTGCTTTTAATGAGTTGAAATCACAAGAAAAGAGTCAACATGATATTTGGGTCTTACAATGTTAAAACATGACTGCTTCTGGCAAAAACAGCCTTATTTCGGCGAGAGAAGAACAATTCAAGCCAATCATTCATACTAATGATGATGAATCAATAAATCACTACAGGGATTGAATATAAGTCAAAATGCATATTTCCTGCTTTTAATGAGTTGAAATCACAAGAAAAGAGTCCAAATGATATTTGGGTCTTACAGTTTTAAAACATGACTGCTTCTGGCAAAAACAGCCTTATTTCGGCGAGAGAAGAACAATTCAAGTCAATCATTCAAACTAATGATGATGAATCAGTAAATCACTACAGGGATTGAATATCAGTCAAAATGCACGTTTCCTGCTTTTAATGAGTTGAAATCACAAGAAAAGAGTCAAAATGATATTTGGGTCTTACAGTGTTAAAACATGACTGCTTCTGGCAAAAACAGCCTTATTTCGGCGAGAGAAGAACAATTCAAGTCAATCATTCAAACTAATGATGATGAATCAATAAATCACTACAGGGATTGAATATCAGTCAAAATGCATGTTTCCTGCTTTTAATGAGTTGAAATCACAAGAAAAGAGTCCAAATGATATTTGGGTCTTACAGTGTTAAAACATGACTGCTTCTGGCAAAAACAGCCTTATTTCGGCGAGAGAAGAACAATTCAAGTCAATCATTCAAACTAATGATGATGAATCAATAAATCACTACAGGGATTGAATATCAGTCAAAATGCATGTTTCCTGCTTTTAATGAGTTGAAATCACAAGAAAAGAGTAAAAATGATATTTGGTTCTTACAGTGTTAAAACATGACTGCTTCTGGCAAAAACAGCCTTATTTCGGCGAGAGAAGAACAATTCAAGTCAATCATTCAAACTAATGATGATGAATCAATAAATCACTACAGGGATTGAATATCAGTCAAAATGCATGTTTCCTGCTTTTAATGAGTTGAAATCACAAGAAAAGAGTCCAAATGATATTTGGGTCTTACAGTTTTAAAACATGACTGCTTCTGGCAAAAACAGCCTTATTTCGGCGAGAGAAGAATAATTCAAGTCAATCACTGAAACTAATGATGATGAATCAATAAATCACTACAGGGATTGAATATCAGTCAAAATGCATGTTTCCTGCTTTTAATGAGTTGAAATCACAAGAAAAGTGTCCAAATGATATTTGGTTCTTACAGTGTTAAAACATGACTGCTTCTGGCAAAAACAGCCTTATTTCGGCGAGAGAAGAACAATTCAAGCCAATCATTCAAACTAATGATGATGAATCAATAAATCACTACAGGGATTGAATATCAGTCAAAATGCATGTTTCCTGCTTTTAATGAGTTGAAATCACAAGAAAAGAGTCCAAATGATATTTGGGTCTTACAGTTTTAAAACATGACTGCTTCTGGCAAAAACAGCCTTATTTCGGCGAGAGAAGAACAATTCAAGTCAATCATTCAAACTAATGATGATGAATCAATAAATCACTACAGGGATTGAATATCAGTCAAAATGCATGTTTCCTGCTTTTAATGAGTTGAAATCACAAGAAAAGAGTCAACATGATATGTGGGTCTTACAATGTTAAAACATGACTGCTTCTGGCAAAAACAGCCTTATTTCGGCGAGAGAAGAACAATTCAAGCCAATCATTCATACTAATGATGATGAATCAATAAATCACTACAGGGATTGAATATAAGTCAAAATGCATATTTCCTGCTTTTAATGAGTTGAAATCACAAGAAAAGAGTCCAAATGATATTTGGGTCTTACAGTTTTAAAACATGACTGCTTCTGGCAAAAACAGCCTTATTTCGGCGAGAGAAGAACAATTCAAGTCAATCATTCAAACTAATGATGATGAATCAATAATTCACTACAGGGATTGAATATCAGTCAAAATGCATGTTTCCTGCTTTTAATGAGTTGAAATCACAAGAAAAGAGTCAAAATGATATTTGGGTCTTACAGTGTTAAAACATGACTGCTTCTGGCAAAAACAGCCTTATTTCGGCGAGAGAAGAACAATTCAAGTCAATCATTCAAACTAATGATGATGAATCAATAAATCACTACAGGGATTGAATATCAGTCAAAATGCACGTTTCCTGCTTTTAATGAGTTGAAATCACAAGAAAAGAGTAAAAATGATATTTGGGTCTTACAGTGTTAAAACATGACTGCTTCTGGCAAAAACAGCCTTATTTCCGCGAGAGAAGAACAATTCAAGTCAATTATTCAAACTAATGATAATGAATCAATAAATCACTACAGGGATTGAATATCAGTCTAAATGCATGTTTCCTGCTTTTAATGAGTTGAAATCACAAGAAAAGAGTCCAAATGATATTTGGGTCTTACAGTTTTAAAACATGACTGCTTCTGGCAAAAACCGCCTTATTTCGGCGAGAGAAGAATAATTCAAGTCAATCACTGAAACTAATGATGATGAATCAATAAATCACTACAGGGATTGAATATCAGTCATTATGCATGTTTCCTGCTTTTAATGAGTTGAAATCACAAGAAAAGAGTCCAAATGATATTTGGGTCTTACAGTTTTAAAACATGACTGCTTCTGGCAAAAACAGCCTTATTTCGGCGAGAGAAGAATAATTCAAGTCAATCACTGAAACTAATGATGATGAATCAATAAATCACTACAGGGATTGAATATCAGTCAAAATGCATGTTTCCTGCTTTTAATGAATTGAAATCACAAGAAAAGAGTCCAAATGATATTTGGGTCTTACAGTTTTAAAACATGACTGCTTCTGGCAAAAACAGCCTTATTTCGGCGAGAGAAGAATAATTCAAGTCAATCACTGAAACTAATGATGATGAATCAATAAATCACTACAGGGATTGAATATCAGTCAAAATGCATGTTTCCTGCTTTTAATGAATTGAAATCACAAGAAAAGTGTCCAAATGATATTTGGTTCTTACAGTGTTAAAACATGACTGCTTCTGGCAAAAACAGCCTTATTTCGGCGAGAGAAGAACAATTCAAGCCAATCATTCATACTAATGATGATGAATCAATAAATCACTACAGGGATTGAATATAAGTCAAAATGCATGTTTCCTGCTTTTAATGAGTTGAAATCACAAGAAAAGAGTAAAAATGATATTTGGGTCTTACAGTGTTAAAACATGACTGTTTCTGGCAAAAACAGCCTTATTTCGGCGAGAGAAGAACAATTCAAGTCAATCATTCAAACTAATGATGATGAATCAATAAATCACTACAGGGATTGAATATCAGTCAAAATGCATGTTTCCTGCTTTTAATGAGTTGAAATCACAAGAAAAGAGTAAAAATGATATTTGGGTCTTACAGTGTTAAAACATGACTGCTTCTGGCAAAAACAGCCTTATTTCGGCGAGAGAAGAACAATTCACGTCAATCATTCAAACTAATGATGATGAATCAATAAATCACTACAGGGATTGAATATCATTCAAAATGCATGTTTCCTGCTTTTAATGAGTTGAAATCACAAGAAAAGAGTCAAAATGATATTTGGCCCTTACAGTGTTAAAACATGACTGCTTCTGGCAAAAACAGCCTTATTTCGGCGAGAGAAGAACAATTCAAGTCAATCATTCAAACTAATGATGATGAATCAATAAATCACTACAGGGATTGAATATCAGTCAAAATGCATGTTTCCTGCTTTTAATGAGTTGAAATCACAAGAAAAGAGTCCAAATGATATTTGGGTCTTACAGTTTTAAAACATGACTGCTTCTGGCAAAAACAGCCTTATTTCGGCGAGAGAAGAATAATTCAAGTCAATCACTGAAACTAATGATGATGAATCAATAAATCACTACAGGGATTGAATATCAGTCAAAATGCATGTTTCCTGCTTTTAATGAGTTGAAATCACAAGAAAAGTGTCCAAATTATATTTGGGTCTTACAGTGTTAAAACATGACTGCTTCTGGCAAAAACAGCCTTATTTCGGCGAGAGAAGAACAATTCAAGTCAATCATTCAAACTAATGATGATGAATCAATAAATCACTACAGGGATTGAATATCAGTCAAAATGCATGTTTCCTGCTTTTAATGAGTTGAAATCACAAGAAAAGAGTACAAATGATATTTGGGTCTTACAATTTTAAAACATGACTGCTTCTGGCAAAAACAGCCTTATTTCGGCGAGAGAAGAATAATTCAAGTCAATCACTGAAACTAATGATGATGAATCAATAAATCACTACAGGGATTGAATATCAGTCAAAATGCATGTTTCCTGCTTTTAATGACTTGAAATCACAAGAAAAGTGTCCAAATGATATTTGGTTCTTACAGTGTTAAAACATGACTGCTTCTGGCAAAAACAGCCTTATTTCGGCGAGAGAAGAACAATTCAAGTCAATCATTCAAACTAATGATGATGAATCAATAAATCACTACAGGGATTGAATATCAGTCAAAATGCATGTTTCCTGCTTTTAATGAGTTGAAATCACAAGAAAAGAGTCCAAATGATATTTGGGTCTTACAGTTTTAAAACATGACTGCTTCTGGCAAAAACAGCCTTATTTCAGCGAGAGAAGAAAAATTCAAGTCAATCATTCAAACTAATGATGATGAATCAATAAATCACTACAGGGATTGAATATCAGTCAAAATGCATGTTTCCTGCTTTGAATGAGTTGAAATCACAAGAAAAGAGTCAACATGATATTTGGGTCTTACAATGTTAAAACATGACTGCTTCTGGCAAAAACAGCCTTATTTCGGCGAGAGAAGAACAATTCAAGTCAATCATTCAAACTAATGATGATGAATCAATAAATCACTACAGGGATTGAATATCAGTCAAAATGCATGTTTCCTGCTTTTAATGAGTTGAAATCACAAGAAAAGAGTCAAAATGATATTTGGGTCTTACAGTGTTAAAACATGACTGCTTCTGGCAAAAACAGCCTTATTTCGGCGAGAGAAGAACAATTCAAGTCAATCATTCAAACTAATGATGATGAATCAATAAATCACTACAGGGATTGAATATCAGTCAAAATGCATGTTTCCTGCTTTTAATGAGTTGAAATCACAAGAAAAGAGTCCAAATGATATTTGGGTCTTACAGTGTTAAAACATGACTGCTTCTGGCAAAAACAGCCTTATTTCGGCGAGAGAAGAACAATTCAAGTCAATCATTCCAACTAATGATGATGAATCAATAAATCACTACAGGGATTGAATATCAGTCAAAATGCATGTTTCCTGCTTTTAATGAGTTGAAATCACAAGAAAAGAGTCAACATGATATTTGGGTCTTACAGTTTTAAAACATGACTGCTTCTGGCAAAAACAGCCTTATTTCGGCGAGAGAAGAACAATTCAAGTCAATTATTCAAACTAATGATGATGAATCAATAAATCACTACAGGGATTGAATATCAGTCAAAATGCATGTTTCTTGCTTTTAATGAGTTGAAATCACAAGAAAAGAGTCCAAATGATATTTGGGTCTTACAGTGTTAAAACATGACTGCTTCTGGCAAAAACAGCCTTATTTCGGCGAGAGAAGAACAATTCAAGTCAATCATTCCAACTAATGATGATGAATCAATAAATCACTACAGGGATTGAATATCAGTCAAAATGCATGTTTCCTGCTTTTAATGAGTTGAAATCACAAGAAAAGAGTCAACATGATATTTGGGTCTTACAGTTTTAAAACATGACTGCTTCTGGCAAAAACAGCCTTATTTCGGCGAGAGAAGAACAATTCAAGTCAATCATTCAAACTAATGATGATGAATCAATAAATCACTACAGGGATTGAATATCAGTCAAAATGCATGTTTCCTGCTTTTAATGAGTTGAAATCACAAGAAAAGAGTCCAAATGATATTTGAGTCTTACAGTTTTAAAACATGACTGCTTCTGGCAAAAACAGCCTTATTTCGGCGAGAGAAGAACAATTCAAGTCAATCATTCAAACTAATGATGATGAATCAATAAATCACTACAGGGATTGAATATCAGTCAAAATGCATGTTTCCTGCTTTTAATGAGTTGAAATCACAAGAAAAGAGTCCAAATGATATTTGGGTCTTACAGTGTTAAAACATGACTGCTTCTGGCAAAAACAGCCTTTTTTCGGCGAGAGAAGAACAATTCAAGTCAATCATTCAAACTAATGATGATGAATCAATAAATCACTACAGGGATTGAATATCAGTCAAAATGCATGTTTCCTGCTTTTAATGAGTTGAAATCACAAGAAAAGAGTCAAAATTATATTTGGGTCTTACAGTGTTAAAACATGACTGCTTCTGGCAAAAAACAGCCTTATTTCGGCGAGAGAAGAACAATTCAAGTCAATCATTCAAACTAATGATGATGAATCAATAATTCACTACAGGGATTGAATATCAGTCAAAATGCATGTTTCCTGCTTTTAATGAGTTGAAATCACAAGAAAAGCGAGAGAAGAACAATTCAAGTCAATCATTCAAACTAATGATGATGAATCAATAAATCACTACAGGGATTGAATATCAGTCAATATGCATGTTTCCTGCTTTTAATGAGTTGAAATCACAAGAAAAGAGTCCAAATGATATTTGGGTCTTACAGTTTTAAAACATGACTGCTTCTGGCAAAAACAGCATTATTTCGGCAAGAGAAGAACAATTCAAGTCAATCATTCAAACTAATGATGATGAATCAATAAATCACTACAGGGATTGAATATCAGTCAAAATGCATGTTTCCTGCTTTTAATGAGTTGAAATCACAAGAAAAGAGTCCAAATGATATTTGGGTCTTACAGTGTTAAAACATGACTGCTTCTGGCAAAAACAGCCTTATTTCGGCGAGAGAAGAACAATTCAAGTCAATCATTCAAACTAATGATGATGAATCAATAAATCACTACAGGGATTGAATATCAGTCAAAATGCATGTTTCCTGCTTTTAATGAGTTGAAATCACAAGAAAAGAGTCCAAATGATATTTGGGTCTTACAGTTTTAAAACATGACTGCTTCTGGCAAAAACAGCCTTATTTCGGCGAGAGAAGAACAATTCAAGTCAATCATTCAAACTAATGATGATGAATCAATAAATCACTACAGGGATTGAATATCAGTCAAAATGCATGTTTCCTGCTTTTAATGAGTTGAAATCACAAGAAAAGAGTCCAAATGATATTTGGGTCTTACAGTGTTAAAACATGACTGCTTCTGGCAAAAACAGCCTTATTTCGGCGAGAGAAGAACAATTCAAGTCAATCATTCAAACTAATGATGATGAATCAATAAATCACTACAGGGATTGAATATCAGTCATTATGCATGTTTCCTGCTTTTAATGAGTTGAAATCACAAGAAAAGAGTCCAAATGATATTTGGGTCTTACAGTGTTAAAACATGACTGCTTCTGGCAAAAACAGCCTTATTTCGGCGAGAGAAGAACAATTCAAGTCAATCATTCAAACTAATGATGATGAATCAATAAATCACTACAGGGATTGAATATCAGTCATTATGCATGTTTCCTGCTTTTAATGAGTTGAAATCACAAGAAAAGCGAGAGAAGAACAATTCAAGTCAATCATTCAAACTAATGATGATGAATCAATAAATCACTACAGGGATTGAATATCAGTCAATATGCATGTTTCCTGCTTTTAATGAGTTGAAATCACAAGAAAAGAGTCCAAATGATATTTGGGTCTTACAGTTTTAAAACATGACTGCTTCTGGCAAAAACAGCATTATTTCGGCAAGAGAAGAACAATTCAAGTCAATCATTCAAACTAATGATGATGAATCAATAAATCACTACAGGGATTGAATATCAGTCAAAATGCATGTTTCCTGCTTTTAATGAGTTGAAATCACAAGAAAAGAGTCCAAATGATATTTGGGTCTTACAGTGTTAAAACATGACTGCTTCTGGCAAAAACAGCCTTATTTCGGCGAGAGAAGAACAATTCAAGTCAATCATTCAAACTAATGATGATGAATCAATAAATCACTACAGGGATTGAATATCAGTCAAAATGCATGTTTCCTGCTTTTAATGAGTTGAAATCACAAGAAAAGAGTCCAAATGATATTTGGGTCTTACAGTTTTAAAACATGACTGCTTCTGGCAAAAACAGCCTTATTTCGGCGAGAGAAGAACAATTCAAGTCAATCATTCAAACTAATGATGATGAATCAATAAATCACTACAGTGATTGAATATCAGTCAAAATGCATGTTTCCTGCTTTTAATGAGTTGAAATCACAAGAAAAGAGTCCAAATGATATTTGGGTCTTACAGTGTTAAAACATGACTGCTTCTGGCAAAAACAGCCTTATTTCGGCGAGAGAAGAACAATTCAAGTCAATCATTCAAACTAATGATGATGACTCAATAAATCACTACAGGGATTGAATATCAGTCATTATGCATGTTTCCTGCTTTTAATGAGTTGAAATCACAAGAAAAGAGACAAAATGATATTTGGGTCTTACAGTGTTAAAACATGACTGCTTCTGGCAAAAACAGCCTTATTTCGGCGAGAGAAGAACAATTCAAGTCAATCATTCAAACTAATGATGATGAATCAATAAATTACTACAGGGATTGAATATCAGTCAAAATGCATGTTTCCTGCTTTTAATGAGTTGAAATCACAAGAAAAGAGTCAAAATGATATTTGGGTCTTACAGTATTAAAACATGACTGCTTCTGGCAAAAACAGCCTTATTTCGGCGAGAGAAGAACAATTCAAGCCAATCATTCATACTAATGATGATGAATCAATAAATCACTACAGGGATTGAATATCAGTCAAAATGCATGTTTCCTGCTTTTAATGAGTTGAAATCACAAGAAAAGAGTCCAAATGATATTTGGGTCTTACAGTTTTAAAACATGACTGCTTCTGGCAAAAACAGCCTTATTTCGGCGAGAGAAGAACAATTCAAGTCAATCATTCAAACTAATGATGATGAATCAATAAATTACTACAGGGATTGAATATCAGTCAAAATGCATGTTTCCTGCTTTTAATGAGTTGAAATCACAAGAAAAGAGTCCAAATGATATTTGGGTCTTACAGTGTTAAAACATGACTGCTTCTGGCAAAAACAGCCTTATTTCGGCGAGAGAAGAACAATTCAAGTCAATCATTCAAACTAATGATGATGAATCAATAAATCACTACAGGGATTGAATATCAGTCATTATGCATGTTTCCTGCTTTTAATGAGTTGAAATCACAAGAAAAGAGTCGAAATGATATTTGGGTCTTACAGTGTTAAAACATGACTGCTTCTGGCAAAAACAGCCTTATTTCGGCGAGAGAAGAACAATTCACGTCAATCAATCAAACTAATGATGATGAATCAATAAATCACTACAGGGATTGAATATCAGTCATTATGCATGTTTCCTGCTTTTAATGAGTTGAAATCACAAGAAAAGAGTCAAAATGATATTTGGGTCTTACAGTGTTAAAACATGACTGCTTCTGGCAAAAACAGCCTTATTTCGGCGAGAGAAGAACAATTCAAGTCAATCATTCAAACTAATGATGATGAATCAATAAATCACTACAGGGATTGAATATCAGTCAAAATGCATGTTTCCTGCTTTTAATGAGTTGAAATCACAAGAAAAGAGTCCAAATGATATTTGGGTCTTACAGTTTTAAAACATGACTGCTTCTGGCAAAAACAGCCTTATTTCGGCGAGAGAAGAACAATTCACGTCAATCATTCAAACTAATGATGATGAATCAATAAATCACTACAGGGATTGAATATCAGTCAAAATGCATGTTTCCTGCTTTTAATGAGTTGAAATCACAAGAAAAGAGTCAACATGATATGTGGGTCTTACAATGTTAAAACATGACTGCTTCTGGCAAAAACAGCCTTATTTCGGCGAGAGAAGAACAATTCAAGCCAATCATTCATACTAATGATGATGAATCAATAAATCACTACAGGGATTGAATATAAGTCAAAATGCATATTTCCTGCTTTTAATGAGTTGAAATCACAAGAAAAGAGTCCAAATGATATTTGGGTCTTACAGTTTTAAAACATGACTGCTTCTGGCAAAAACAGCCTTATTTCGGCGAGAGAAGAACAATTCAAGTCAATCATTCAAACTAATGATGATGAATCAATAATTCACTACAGGGATTGAATATCAGTCAAAATGCATGTTTCCTGCTTTTAATGAGTTGAAATCACAAGAAAAGAGTCAAAATGATATTTGGGTCTTACAGTGTTAAAACATGACTGCTTCTGGCAAAAACAGCCTTATTTCGGCGAGAGAAGAACAATTCAAGTCAATCATTCAAACTAATGATGATGAATCAATAAATCACTACAGGGATTGAATGTCAGTCAAAATGCACGTTTCCTGCTTTTAATGAGTTGAAATCACAAGAAAAGAGTAAAAATGATATTTGGGTCTTACAGTGTTAAAACATGACTGCTTCTGGCAAAAACAGCCTTATTTCCGCGAGAGAAGAACAATTCAAGTCAATCATTCAAACTAATGATGATGAATCAATAAATCACTACAGGGATTGAATATCAGTCTAAATGCATGTTTCCTGCTTTTAATGAGTTGAAATCACAAGAAAAGAGTCCAAATGATATTTGGGTCTTACAGTTTTAAAACATGACTGCTTCTGGCAAAAACAGCCTTATTTCGGCGAGAGAAGAATAATTCAAGTCAATCACTGAAACTAATGATGATGAATCAATAAATCACTACAGGGATTGAATATCAGTCATTATGCATGTTTCCTGCTTTTAATGAGTTGAAATCACAAGAAAAGAGTCCAAATGATATTTGGGTCTTACAGTTTTAAAACATGACTGCTTCTGGCAAAAACAGCCTTATTTCGGCGAGAGAAGAATAATTCAAGTCAATCACTGAAACTAATGATGATGAATCAATAAATCACTACAGGGATTGAATATCAGTCAAAATGCATGTTTCCTGCTTTTAATGAATTGAAATCACAAGAAAAGAGTCCAAATGATATTTGGGTCTTACAGTTTTAAAACATGACTGCTTCTGGCAAAAACAGCCTTATTTCGGCGAGAGAAGAATAATTCAAGTCAATCACTGAAACTAATGATGATGAATCAATAAATCACTACAGGGATTGAATATCAGTCAAAATGCATGTTTCCTGCTTTTAATGAATTGAAATCACAAGAAAAGTGTCCAAATGATATTTGGTTCTTACAGTGTTAAAACATGACTGCTTCTGGCAAAAACAGCCTTATTTCGGCGAGAGAACAATTCAAGCCAATCATTCATACTAATGATGATGAATCAATAAATCACTACAGGGATTGAATATAAGTCAAAATGCATGTTTCCTGCTTTTAATGAGTTGAAATCACAAGAAAAGAGTAAAAATGATATTTGGGTCTTACAGTGTTAAAACATGACTGTTTCTGGCAAAAACAGCCTTATTTCGGCGAGAGAAGAACAATTCAAGTCAATCATTCAAACTAATGATGATGAATCAATAAATCACTACAGGGATTGAATATCAGTCAAAATGCATGTTTCCTGCTTTTAATGAGTTGAAATCACAAGAAAAGAGTAAAAATGATATTTGGGTCTTACAGTGTTAAAACATGACTGCTTCTGGCAAAAACAGCCTTATTTCGGCGAGAGAAGAACAATTCACGTCAATCATTCAAACTAATGATTATGAATCAATAAATCACTACAGGGATTGAATATCAGTCATTATGCATGTTTCCTGCTTTTAATGAGTTGAAATCACAAGAAAAGAGTCAAAATGATATTTGGGTCTTACAGTGTTAAAACATGACTGCTTCTGGCAAAAACAGCCTTATTTCGGCGAGAGAAGAACAATTCAAGTCAATCATTCAAACTAATGATGATGAATCAATAAATCACTACAGGGATTGAATATCAGTCTAAATGCATGTTTCCTGCTTTTAATGAGTTGAAATCACAAGAAAAGAGTCCAAATGATATTTGGGTCTTACAGTGTTAAAACATGACTGCTTCTGGCAAAAACAGCCTTATTTCGGCGAGAGAAGAACAATTCACGTCAATCATTCAAACTAATGATGATGAATCAATAAATCACTACAGGGATTGAATATCAGTCAAAATGCATGTTTCCTGCTTTTAATGAGTTGAAATCACAAGAAAAGAGTCAAAATGATATTTGGGTCTTACAGTGTTAAAACATGACTGCTTCTGGCAAAAACAGCCTTATTTCGGCGAGAGAAGAACAATTCAAGTCAATCATTCAAACTAATGATGATGAATCAATAAATCACTACAGGGATTGAATATCAGTCAAAATGCATGTTTCCTGCTTTTAATGAGTTGAAATCACAAGAAAAGAGTCCAAATGATATTTGGGTCTTACAATTTTAAAACATGACTGCTTCTGGCAAAAACAGCCTTATTTCGGCGAGAGAAGAATAATTCAAGTCAATCACTGAAACTAATGATGATGAATCAATAAATCACTACAGGGATTGAATATCAGTCAAAATGCATGTTTCCTGCTTTTAATGAGTTGAAATCACAAGAAAAGTGTCCAAATGATATTTGGTTCTTACAGTGTTAAAACATGACTGCTTCTGGCAAAAACAGCCTTATTTCGGCGAGAGAAGAACAATTCAAGCCAATCATTCATACTAATGATGATGAATCAATAAATCACTACAGGGATTGAATATAAGTCAAAATGCATGTTTCCTGCTTTTAATGAGTTGAAATCACAAGAAAAGAGTAAAAATGATATTTGGGTCTTACAGTGTTAAAACATGACTGTTTCTGGCAAAAACAGCCTTATTTCGGCGAGAGAAGAACAATTCAAGTCAATCATTCAAACTAATGATGATGAATCAATAAATCACTACAGGGATTGGATATCAGTCAAAATGCATGTTTCCTGCTTTTAATGAGTTGAAATCACAAGAAAAGAGTCAAAATGATATTTGGGTCTTACAGTGTTAAAACATGACTGCTTCTGGCAAAAACAGCCTTATTTCGGCGAGAGAAGAACAATTCAAGTCAATCATTCAAACTAATGATGATGAATCAATAAATCACTACAGGGATTGAATATCAGTCAAAATGCATGTTTCCTGCTTTTAATGAGTTGAAATCACAAGAAAAGAGTCCAAATGATATTTGGGTCTTACAGTTTTAAAACATGACTGCTTCTGGCAAAAACAGCCTTATTTCGGCGAGAGAAGAATAATTCAAGTCAATCACTGAAACTAATGATGATGAATCAATAAATCACTACAGGGATTGAATATCAGTCAAAATGCATGTTTCCTGCTTTTAATGAGTTGAAATCACAAGAAAAGTGTCCAAATGATATTTGGTTCTTACAGTGTTAAAACATGACTGCTTCTGGCAAAAACAGCCTTATTTCGGCGAGAGAAGAACAATTCAAGCCAATCATTCATACTAATGATGATGAATCAATAAATCACTACAAGGATTGAATATCAGTCAAAATGCATGTTTCCTGCTTTTAATGAGTTGAAATCACAAGAAAAGAGTAAAAATGATATTTGGGTCTTACAGTGTTAAAACATGACTGTTTCTGGCAAAAACAGCCTTATTTCGGCGAGAGAAGAACAATTCAAGTCAATCATTCAAACTAATGATGATGAATCAATAAATCACTACAGGGATTGAATATCAGTCAAAATGCATGTTTCCTGCTTTTAATGAGTTGAAATCACAAGAAAAGAGTCAACATGATATTTGGGTCTTACAATGTTAAAACATGACTGCTTCTGGCAAAAACAGCCTTATTTCGGCGAGAGAAGAACAATTCAAGCCAATCATTCATACTAATGATGATGAATCAATAAATCACTACAGGGATTGAATATAAGTCAAAATGCATATTTCCTGCTTTTAATGAGTTGAAATCACAAGAAAAGAGTCCAAATGATATTTGGGTCTTACAGTGTTAAAACATGACTGCTTCTGGCAAAAACAGCCTTATTTCGGCGAGAGAAGAATAATTCAAGTCAATCACTGAAACTAATGATGATGAATCAATAAATCACTACAGGGATTGAATATCAGTCAAAATGCATGTTTCCTGCTTTTAATGAGTTGAAATCACAAGAAAAGTGTCCAAATGATATTTGGTTCTTACAGTGTTAAAACATGACTGCTTCTGGCAAAAACAGCCTTATTTCGGCGAGAGAAGAACAATTCAAGTCAATCATTCAAACTAATGATGATGAATCAATAAATCACTACAGGGATTGAATATCAGTCAAAATGCATGTTTCATGCTTTTAATGAGTTGAAATCACAAGAAAAGTGTCCAAATGATATTTGGGTCTTACAGTGTTAAAACATGACTGCTTCTGGCAAAAACAGCCTTGTTTCGGCGAGAGAAGAATAATTCAAGTCAATCACTGAAACTAATGATGATGAATCAATAAATCACTACAGGGATTGAATATCAGTCAATATGCATGTTTCCTGCTTTTAATGAGTTGAAATCACAAGAAAAGTGTCCAAATGATATTTGGTTCTTACAGTGTTAAAACATGACTGCTTCTGGCAAAAACAGCCTTATTTCGGCGAGAGAAGAACAATTCAAGCCAATCATTCATACTAATGATGATGAATCAATAAATCACTACAGGGATTGAATATCAGTCAAAATGCATGTTTCCTGCTTTTAATGAGTTGAAATCACAAGAAAAGAGTAAAAATGATATTTGGGTCTTACAGTGTTAAAACATGACTGTTTCTGGCAAAAACAGCCTTATTTCGGCGAGAGAAGAACAATTCAAGTCAATCATTCAAACTAATGATGATGAATCAATAAATCACTACAGGGATTGAATATCAGTCAAAATGCATGTTTCCTGCTTTTAATGAGTTGAAATCACAAGAAAAGAGTAAAAATGATATTTGGGTCTTACAGTGTTAAAACATGACTGCTTCTGGCAAAAACAGCCTTATTTCCGCGAGAGAAGAACAATTCAAGTCAATTATTCAAACTAATGATGATGAATCAATAAATCACTACAGGGATTGAATATCAGTCTAAATGCATGTTTCCTGCTTTTAATGAGTTGAAATCACAAGAAAAGAGTCCAAATGATATTTGGGTCTTACAGTGTTAAAACATGACTGCTTCTGGCAAAAACAGCCTTATTTCGGCGAGAGAAGAACAATTCACGTCAATCATTCAAACTAATGATGATGAATCAATAAATCACTACAGGGATTGAATATCAGTCAAAATGCATGTTTCCTGCTTTTAATGAGTTGAAATCACAAGAAAAGAGTCAAAATGATATTTGGGTCTTACAGTGTTAAAACATGACTGCTTCTGGCAAAAACAGCCTTATTTCGGCGAGAGAAGAACAATTCAAGTCAATCATTCAAACTAATGATGATGAATCAATAAATCACTACAGGGATTGAATATCAGTCAAAATGCATGTTTCCTGCTTTTAATGAGTTGAAATCACAAGAAAAGAGTCCAAATTATATTTGGGTCTTACAGTTTTAAAACATGACTGCTTCTGGCAAAAACAGCCTTATTTCGGCGAGAGAAGAATAATTCAAGTCAATCACTGAAACTAATGATGATGAATCAATAAATCACTACAGGGATTGAATATCAGTCAAAATGCATGTTTCCTGCTTTTAATGAGTTGAAATCACAAGAAAAGTGTCCAAATGATATTTGGTTCTTACAGTGTTAAAACATGACTGCTTCTGGCAAAAACAGCCTTATTTCGGCGAGTGAAGAACAATTCAAGCCAATCATTCATACTAATGATGATGAATCAATAAATCACTACAGGGATTGAATATAAGTCAAAATGCATGTTTCCTGCTTTTAATGAGTTGAAATCACAAGAAAAGAGTAAAAATTATATTTGGGTCTTACAGTGTTAAAACATGACTGTTTCTGGCAAAAGCAGCCTTATTTCGGCGAGAGAAGAACAATTCAAGTCAATCATTCAAACTAATGATGATGAATCAATAAATCACTACAGGGATTGAATATCAGTCAAAATGCATGTTTCCTGCTTTTAATGAGTTGAAATCACAAGAAAAGAGTCAAAATGATATTTGGGTCTTACAGTGTTAAAACATGACTGCTTCTGGCAAAAACAGCCTTATTTCGGCGAGAGAAGAACAATTCAAGTCAATCATTCAAACTAATGATGATGAATCAATAAATCACTACAGGGATTGAATATCAGTCAAAATGCATGTTTCCTGCTTTTAATGAGTTGAAATCACAAGAAAAGAGTCCAAATGATATTTGGGTCTTACAGTTTTAAAACATGACTGCTTCTGGCAAAAACAGCCTTATTTCGGCGAGAGAAGAATAATTCAAGTCAATCACTGAAACTAATGATGATGAATCAATAAATCACTACAGGGATTGAATATCAGTCAAAATGCATGTTTCCTGCTTTTAATGAGTTGAAATCACAAGAAAAGTGTCCAAATGATATTTGGTTCTTACAGTGTTAAAACATGACTGCTTCTGGCAAAAACAGCCTTATTTTGGCGAGAGAAGAACAATTCAAGCCAATCATTCATACTAATGATGATGAATCAATAAATCACTACAGGGATTGAATATAAGTCAAAATGCATGTTTCCTGCTTTTAATGAGTTGAAATCACAAGAAAAGAGTAAAAATGATATTTGGGTCTTACAGTGTTAAAACATGACTGTTTCTGGCAAAAACAGCCTTATTTCGGCGAGAGAAGAACAATTCAAGTCAATCATTCAAACTAATGATGATGAATCAATAAATCACTACAGGGATTGAATATCAGTCAAAATGCATGTTTCCTGCTTTTAATGAGTTGAAATCACAAGAAAAGAGTCAACATGATATTTGGGTCTTACAATGTTAAAACATGACTGCTTCTGGCAAAAACAGCCTTATTTCGGCGAGAGAAGAACAATTCAAGCCAATAATTCATACTAATGATGATGAATCAATAAATCACTACAGGGATTGAATATAAGTCAAAATGCATATTTCCTGCTTTTAATGAGTTGAAATCACAAGAAAAGAGTCCAAATGATATTTGGGTCTTACAGTTTTAAAACATGACTGCTTCTGGCAAAAACAGCCTTATTTCGGCGAGAGAAGAACAATTCAAGTCAATCATTCAAACTAATGATGATGAATCAATAAATCACTACAGGGATTGAATATCAGTCAAAATGCATGTTTCCTGCTTTTAATGAGTTGAAATCACAAGAAAAGAGTCCAAATGATATTTGGGTCTTACAGTGTTAAAACATGACTGCTTCTGGCAAAAACAGCCTTATTTCGGCGAGAGAAGAACAATTCAAGTCAATCATTCAAACTAATGATGATGAATCAATAAATCACTACAGGGATTGAATATCAGTCAAAATGCATGTTTCCTGCTTTTAATGAGTTGAAATCACAAGAAAAGAGTCAAAATGATATTTGGGTCTTACAGTGTTAAAACATGACTGCTTCTGGCAAAAACAGCCTTATTTCGGCGAGAGAAGAACAATTCAAGTCAATCATTCAAACTAATGATGATGAATCAATAAATCACTACAGGGATTGAATATCAGTCAAAATGCATGTTTCCTGCTTTTAATGAGTTGAAATCACAAGAAAAGAGTAAAAATGATATTTGGGTCTTACAGTGTTAAAACATGACTGCTTCTGGCAAAAACAGCCTTATTTCGGCAGGGAAGAACAATTCAAGTCAATTATTCAAACTAATGATGATGAATCAATAAATCACTACAGGGATTGAATATCAGTCTAAATGCATGTTTCCTGCTTTTAATGAGTTGAAATCACAAGAAAAGAGTCCAAATGATATTTGGGTCTTACAGTGTTAAAACATGACTGCTTCTGGCAAAAACAGCCTTATTTCGGCGAGAGAAGAACAATTCAAGTCAATCATTCAAACTAATGATGATGAATCAATAAATCACTACAGGGATTGAATATCAGTCAAAATGCATGTTTCCTGCTTTTAATGAGTTGAAATCACAAGAAAAGAGTCCAAATGATATTTGGGTCTTACAGTTTTAAAACATGACTGCTTCTGGCAAAAACAGCCTTATTTCGGCAAGAGAAGAATAATTCAAGTCAATCACTGAAACTAATGATGATGAATCAATAAATCACTACAGGGATTGAATATCAGTCAAAATGCATGTTTCCTGCTTTTAATGAGTTGAAATCACAAGAAAAGTGTCCAAATGATATTTGGTTCTTACAGTGTTAAAACATGACTGCTTCTGGCAAAAACAGCCTTATTTCGGCGAGAGAAGAACAATTCAAGCCAATCATTCATACTAATGATGATGAATCAATAAATCACTACAGGGATTGAATATAAGTCAAAATGCATGTTTCCTGCTTTTAATGAGTTGAAATCACAAGAAAAGAGTAAAAATGATATTTGGGTCTTACAGTGTTAAAACATGACTGCTTCTGGCAAAAACAGCCTTATTTCGGCGAGAGAAGAACAATTCAAGTCAATCATTCAAACTAATGATGATGAATCAATAAATCACTACAGGATTGAATATCAGTCAAAATGCATGTTTCCTGCTTTTAATGAGTTGAAATCACAAGAAAAGAGTCAAAATGATATTTGGGTCTTACAGTGTTAAAACATGACTGCTTCTGGCAAAAAACAGCCTTATTTCGGCGAGAGAAGAACAATTCAAGTCAATTATTCAAACTAATGATGATGAATCAATAAATCACTACAATGATTGAATATCAGTCAAAATGCATGTTTCCTGCTTTTAATGAGTTGAAATCACAAGAAAAGAGTCAAAATGATATTTGGGTCTTACAGTTTTAAAACATGACTGCTTCTGGCAAAAACAGCCTTATTTCGGCGAGAGAAGAACAATTCAAGTCAATCATTCAAACTAATGATGATGAATCAATAAATCACTACAGGGATTGAATATCAGTCAAAATGCATGTTTCCTGCTTTTAATGAGTTGAAATCACAAGAAAAGAGTCCAAATGATATTTGTGTCTTACAGTGTTAAAACATGACTGCTTCTGGCAAAAACAGCCTTATTTCGGCGAGAGAAGAACAATTCAAGTCAATCATTCAAACTAATGATGATGAATCAATAAATCACTACAGGGATTGAATATCAGTCAATATGCATGTTTCCTGCTTTTAATGAGTTGAAATCACAAGAAAAGAGTCCAAATGATATTTGTGTCTTACAGTATTAAAACATGACTGCTTCTGGCAAAAACAGCCTTATTTCGGCGAGAGAAGAACAATTCAAGTCAATCATTCAAACTAATGATGATGAATCAATAAATCACTACAGGGATTGAATATCAGTCAAAATGCATGTTTCCTGCTTTTAATGAGTTGAAATCACAAGAAAAGAGTCCAAATGATATTTGGGTCTTACAGTGTTAAAACATGACTGCTTCTGGCAAAAACAGCCTTATTTCGGCGAGAGAAGAACAATTCAAGTCAATCATTCAAACTAATGATGATGAATCAATAAATCACTACAGGGATTGAATATCAGTCAAAATGCATGTTTCCTGCTTTTAATGAGTTGAAATCACAAGAAAAGAGTCCAAATGATATTTGTGTCTTACAGTATTAAAACATGACTGCTTCTGGCAAAAACAGCCTTATTTCGGCGAGAGAAGAACAATTCAAGTCAATCATTCAAACTAATGATGATGAATCAATAAATCACTACAGGGATTGAATATCAGTCAAAATGCATGTTTCCTGCTTTTAATGAGTTGAAATCACAAGAAAAGAGTCCAAATGATATTTGGGTCTTACAGTGTTAAAACATGACTGCTTCTGGCAAAAACAGCCTTATTTCGGCGAGAGAAGAACAATTCAAGTCAATCATTCAAACTAATGATGATGAATCAATAAATCACTACAGGGATTGAATATCAGTCAAAATGCATGTTTCCTGCTTTTAATGAGTTGAAATCACAAGAAAAGAGTCCAAATGATATTTGTGTCTTACAGTATTAAAACATGACTGCTTCTGGCAAAAACAGCCTTATTTCGGCGAGAGAAGAACAATTCAAGTCAATCATTCAAACTAATGATGATGAATCAATAAATCACTACAGGGATTGAATATCAGTCAAAATGCATGTTTCCTGCTTTTAATGAGTTGAAATCACAAGAAAAGAGTCCAAATGATATTTGGGTCTTACAGTGTTAAAACATGACTGCTTCTGGCAAAAACAGCCTTATTTCGGCGAGAGAAGAACAATTCAAGTCAATCATTCAAACTAATGATGATGAATCAATAAATCACTACAGGGATTGAATATCAGTCAAAATGCATGTTTCCTGCTTTTAATGAGTTGAAATCACAAGAAAAGAGTCCAAATGATATTTGGGTCTTACAGTGTTAAAACATGACTGCTTCTGGCAAAAACAGCCTTATTTCGGCGAGAGAAGAACAATTCAAGTCAATCATTCAAACTAATGATGATGAATCAATAAATCACTACAGGGATTGAATATCAGTCAAATTGCATGTTTCCTGCTTTTAATGAGTTGAAATCACAAGAAAAGAGTCCAAATGATATTTGGGTCTTACAGTGTTAAAACATGACTGCTTCTGGCAAAAACAGCCTTATTTCGGCGAGAGAAGAACAATTCAAGTCAATCATTCAAACTAATGATGATGAATCAATAAATCACTACAGGGATTGAATATCAGTCAAAATGCATGTTTCCTGCTTTTAATGAGTTGAAATCACAAGAAAAGAGTCCAAATGATATTTGTGTCTTACAGTATTAAAACATGACTGCTTCTGGCAAAAACAGCCTTATTTCGGCGAGAGAAGAACAATTCAAGTCAATCATTCAAACTAATGATGATGAATCAATAAATCACTACAGGGATTGAATATCAGTCAAAATGCATGTTTCCTGCTTTTAATGAGTTGAAATCACAAGAAAAGAGTCCAAATGATATTTGGGTCTTACAGTGTTAAAACATGACTGCTTCTGGCAAAAACAGCCTTATTTCGGCGAGAGAAGAACAATTCAAGTCAATCATTCAAACTAATGATGATGAATCAATAAATCACTACAGGGATTGAATATCAGTCAAAATGCATGTTTCCTGCTTTTAATGAGTTGAAATCACAAGAAAAGAGTCCAAATGATATTTGTGTCTTACAGTATTAAAACATGACTGCTTCTGGCAAAAACAGCCTTATTTCGGCGAGAGAAGAACAATTCAAGTCAATCATTCAAACTAATGATGATGAATCAATAAATCACTACAGGGATTGAATATCAGTCAAAATGCATGTTTCCTGCTTTTAATGAGTTGAAATCACAAGAAAAGAGTCCAAATGATATTTGGGTCTTACAGTGTTAAAACATGACTGCTTCTGGCAAAAACAGCCTTATTTCGGCGAGAGAAGAACAATTCAAGTCAATCATTCAAACTAATGATGATGAATCAATAAATCACTACAGGGATTGAATATCAGTCAAAATGCATGTTTCCTGCTTTTAATGAGTTGAAATCACAAGAAAAGAGTCCAAATGATATTTGTGTCTTACAGTATTAAAACATGACTGCTTCTGGCAAAAACAGCCTTATTTCGGCGAGAGAAGAACAATTCAAGTCAATCATTCAAACTAATGATGATGAATCAATAAATCACTACAGGGATTGAATATCAGTCAAAATGCATGTTTCCTGCTTTTAATGAGTTGAAATCACAAGAAAAGAGTCCAAATGATATTTGGGTCTTACAGTGTTAAAACATGACTGCTTCTGGCAAAAACAGCCTTATTTCGGCGAGAGAAGAACAATTCAAGTCAATCATTCAAACTAATGATGATGAATCAATAAATCACTACAGGGATTGAATATCAGTCAAAATGCATGTTTCCTGCTTTTAATGAGTTGAAATCACAAGAAAAGAGTCCAAATGATATTTGGGTCTTACAGTGTTAAAACATGACTGCTTCTGGCAAAAACAGCCTTATTTCGGCGAGAGAAGAACAATTCAAGTCAATCATTCAAACTAATGATGATGAATCAATAAATCACTAGAGGGATTGAATATCAGTCAAAATGCATGTTTCCTGCTTTGAATGAGTTGAAATCACAAGAAAAGAGTAAAAATGATATTTGGGTCTTACAGTGTTAAAACATGACTGCTTCTGGCAAAAACAGCCTTATTTCGGCGAGAGAAGAACAATTCAAGTCAATCATTCAAACTAATGATGATGAATCAATAAATCACTAGAGGGATTGAATATCAGTCAAAATGCATGTTTCCTGCTTTGAATGAGTTGAAATCACAAGAAAAGAGTAAAAATGATATTTGGGTCTTACAGTGTTAAAACATGACTGCTTCTGGCAAAAACAGCCTTATTTCGGCGAGAGAAGAACAATTCAAGTCAATCATTCAAACTAATGATGATGAATCAATAAATCACTACAGGGATTGAATATCAGTCAAAATGCATGTTTCCTGCTTTTAATGAGTTGAAATCACAAGAAAAGAGTCCAAATGATATTTGGGTCTTACAGTGTTAAAACATGACTGCTTCTGGCAAAAACAGCCTTATTTCGGCGAGAGAAGAACAATTCAAGTCAATCATTCAAACTAATGATGATGAATCAATAAATCACTACAGGGATTGAATATCAGTCAAAATGCATGTTTCCTGCTTTTAATGAGTTGAAATCACAAGAAAAGAGTCCAAATGATATTTGGGTCTTACAGTGTTAAAACATGACTGCTTCTGGCAAAAACAGCCTTATTTCGGCGAGAGAAGAACAATTCAAGTCAATCATTCAAACTAATGATGATGAATCAATAAATCACTACAGGGATTGAATATCAGTCAAAATGCATGTTTCCTGCTTTTAATGAGTTGAAATCACAAGAAAAGAGTCCAAATGATATTTGGGTCTTACAGTGTTAAAACATGACTGCTTCTGGCAAAAACAGCCTTATTTCGGCGAGAGAAGAACAATTCAAGTCAATCATTCAAACTAATGATGATGAATCAATAAATCACTACAGGGATTGAATATCAGTCAAAATGCATGTTTCCTGCTTTTAATGAGTTGAAATCACAAGAAAAGAGTCCAAATGATATTTGGGTCTTACAGTGTTAAAACATGACTGCTTCTGGCAAAAACAGCCTTATTTCGGCGAGAGAAGAACAATTCAAGTCAATCATTCAAACTAATGATGATGAATCAATAAATCACTACAGGGATTGAATATCAGTCAAAATGCATGTTTCCTGCTTTTAATGAGTTGAAATCACAAGAAAAGAGTCCAAATGATATTTGTGTCTTACAGTGTTAAAACATGACTGCTTCTGGCAAAAACAGCCTTATTTCGGCGAGAGAAGAACAATTCAAGTCAATCATTCAAACTAATGATGATGAATCAATAAATCACTACAGGGATTGAATATCAGTCAATATGCATGTTTCCTGCTTTTAATGAGTTGAAATCACAAGAAAAGAGTCCAAATGATATTTGTGTCTTACAGTATTAAAACATGACTGCTTCTGGCAAAAACAGCCTTATTTCGGCGAGAGAAGAACAATTCAAGTCAATCATTCAAACTAATGATGATGAATCAATAAATCACTACAGGGATTGAATATCAGTCAAAATGCATGTTTCCTGCTTTTAATGAGTTGAAATCACAAGAAAAGAGTCCAAATGATATTTGTGTCTTACAGTATTAAAACATGACTGCTTCTGGCAAAAACAGCCTTATTTCGGCGAAGAGAAGAACAATTCAAGCCAATCATTCATACTAATGATGATGAATCAATAAATCACTACAGGGATTGAATATCAGTCAAAATGCATGTTTCCTGCTTTTAATGAGTTGAAATCACAAGAAAAGAGTCCAAATGATATTTGGGTCGTACAGTGTTAAAACATGACTGCTTCTGGCAAAAACAGCCTTATTTCGGCGAGAGAAGAACAATTCAAGTCAATCATTCAAACTAATGATGATGAATCAATAAATCACTACAGGGATTGAATATCAGTCAAAATGCATGTTTCCTGCTTTTAATGAGTTGAAATCACAAGAAAAGAGTCCAAATGATATTTGGGTCTTACAGTGTTAAAACATGACTGCTTCTGGCAAAAACAGCCTTATTTCGGCGAGAGAAGAACAATTCAAGTCAATCATTCAAAGTAATGATGATGAATCAATAAATCACTACAGGGATTGAATATCAGTCAAAATGCATGTTTCCTGCTTTTAATGAGTTGAAATCACAAGAAAAGAGTCCAAATGATATTTGGGTCTTACAGTGTTAAAACATGACTGCTTCTGGCAAAAACAGCCTTATTTCGGCGAGAGAAGAACAATTCAAGCCAATCATTCATACGTAATGATGATGAATCAATAAATCACTACAGGGATTGAATATCAGTCAAAATGCATGTTTCCTGCTTTTAATGAGTTGAAATCACAAGAAAAGAGTCCAAATGATATTTGGGTCTTACAGTGTTAAAACATGACTGCTTCTGGCAAAAACAGCCTTATTTCGGCGAGAGAAGAACAATTCAAGTCAATCATTCAAACTAATGATGATGAATCAATAAATCACTACAGGGATTGAATATCAGTCAAAATGCATGTTTCCTGCTTTTAATGAGTTGAAATCACAAGAAAAGAGTCCAAATGATATTTGGGTCTTACAGTATTAAAACATGACTGCTTCTGGCAAAAACAGCCTTATTTCGGCGAGAGAAGAACAATTCAAGCCAATCATTCATACTAATGATGATGAATCAATAAATCACTACAGGGATTGAATATCAGTCAAAATGCATGTTTCCTGCTTTTAATGAGTTGAAATCACAAGAAAAGAGTCCAAATGATATTTGGGTCTTACAGTGTTAAAACATGACTGCTTCTGGCAAAAACAGCCTTATTTCGGCGAGAGAAGAACAATTCAAGTCAATCATTCAAACTAATGATGATGAATCAATAAATCACTACAGGGATTGAATATCAGTCAAAATGCATGTTTCCTGCTTTTAATGAGTTGAAATCACAAGAAAAGAGTCAAAATTATATTTGGGTCTTACAGTGTTAAAACATGACTGCTTCTGGCAAAAACAGCCTTATTTCGGCGAGAGAAGAACAATTCAAGTCAATTATTCAAACTAATGATGATGAATCAATAAATCACTACAGGGATTGAATATCAGTCAAAATGCATGTTTCCTGCTTTTAATGAGTTGAAATCACAAGAAAAGAGTCAAAATGATATTTGGGTCTTACAGTTTTAAAACATGACTGCTTCTGGCAAAAACAGCCTTATTTCGGCGAGAGAAGAACAATTCAAGTCAATCATTCAAACTAATGATGATGAATCAATAAATCACTACAGGGATTGAATATCAGTCAAAATGCATGTTTCCTGCTTTTAATGAGTTGAAATCACAAGAAAAGAGTCCAAATGATATTTGGGTCTTACAGTGTTAAAACATGACTGCTTCTGGCAAAAACAGCCTTATTTCGGCGAGAGAAGAACAATTCAAGCCAATCATTCAAACTAATGATGATGAATCAATAAATCACTACAGGGATTGAATATCAGTCAAAATGCATGTTTCCTGCTTTTAATGAGTTGAAATCACAAGAAAAGAGTCAAAATGATATTTGGGTCTTACAGTGTTAAAACATGACTGCTTCTGGCAAAAACAGCCTTATTTCGGCGAGAGAAGAACAATTCAAGCCAATCATTCATACTAATGATGATGAATCAATAAATCACTACAGGGATTGAATATCAGTCAAAATGCATGTTTCCTGCTTTTAATGAGTTGAAATCACAAGAAAAGAGTCCAAATGATATTTGGGTCTTACAGTGTTAAAACATGACTGCTTCTGGCAAAAACAGCCTTATTTCGGCGAGAGAAGAACAATTCAAGTCAATCATTCAAACTAATGATGATGAATCAATAAATCACTACAGGGATTGAATATCAGTCAAAATGCATGTTTCCTGCTTTTAATGAGTTGAAATCACAAGAAAAGAGTCCAAATGATATTTGTGTCTTACAGTATTAAAACATGACTGCTTCTGGCAAAAAACAGCCTTATTTCGGCGAGAGAAGAACAATTCAAGCCAATCATTCATACTAATGATGATGAATCAATAAATCACTACAGGGATTGAATATCAGTCAAAATGCATGTTTCCTGCTTTTAATGAGTTGAAATCACAAGAAAAGAGTCCAAATGATATTTGGGTCTTACAGTGTTAAAACATGACTGCTTCTGGAAAAAACAGCCTTATTTCGGCGAGAGAAGAACAATTCAAGTCAATCATTCAAACTAATGATGATGAATCAATAAATCACTACAGGGATTGAATATCAGTCAAAATGCATGTTTCCTGCTTTTAATGAGTTGAAATCACAAGAAAAGAGTCCAAATGATATTTGTATCTTACAGTATTAAAACATGACTGCTTCTGGCAAAAACAGCCTTATTTCGGCGAGAGAAGAACAATTCAAGTCAATCATTCAAACTAATGATGATGAATCAATAAATCACTACAGGGATTGAATATCAGTCAAAATGCATGTTTCCTGCTTTTAATGAGTTGAAATCACAAGAAAAGAGTCCAAATGATATTTGTGTCTTACAGTATTAAAACATGACTGCTTCTGGCAAAAAACAGCCTTATTTCGGCGAGAGAAGAACAATTCAAGCCAATCATTCATACTAATGATGATGAATCAATAAATCACTACAGGGATTGAATATCAGTCAAAATGCATGTTTCCTGCTTTTAATGAGTTGAAATCACAAGAAAAGTGTCCAAATGATATTTGGGTCTTACAGTGTTAAAACATGACTGCTTCTGGCAAAAACAGCCTTATTTCGGCGAGAGAAGAACAATTCAAGTCAATCATTCAAACTAATGATGATGAATCAATAAATCACTACAGGGATTGAATATCAGTCAAAATGCATGTTTCCTGCTTTTAATGAGTTGAAATCACAAGAAAAGAGTCCAAATGATATTTGGGTCTTACAGTGTTAAAACATGACTGCTTCTGGCAAAAACAGCCTTATTTCGGCGAGAGAAGAACAATTCAAGTCAATCATTCAAACTAATGATGATGAATCAATAAATCACTACAGGGATTGAATATCAGTCAATATGCATGTTTCCTGCTTTTAATGAGTTGAAATCACAAGAAAAGAGTCCAAATGATATTTGGGTCTTACAGTGTTAAAACATGACTGCTTCTGGCAAAAACAGCCTTATTTCGGCGAGAGAAGAACAATTCAAGTCAATCATTCAAACTAATGATGATGAATCAATAAATCACTACAGGGATTGAATATCAGTCAAAATGCATGTTTCCTGCTTTTAATGAGTTGAAATCACAAGAAAAGAGTCCAAATGATATTTGTGTCTTACAGTATTAAAACATGACTGCTTCTGGCAAAAACAGCCTTATTTCGGCGAGAGAAGAACAATTCAAGCCAATCATTCATACTAATGATGATGAATCAATAAATCACTACAGGGATTGAATATCAGTCAAAATGCATGTTTCCTGCTTTTAATGAGTTGAAATCACAAGAAAAGAGTCCAAATGATATTTGGGTCTTACAGTGTTAAAACATGACTGCTTCTGGCAAAAACAGCCTTATTTCGGCGAGAGAAGAACAATTCAAGTCAATCATTCAAACTAATGATGATGAATCAATAAATCACTACAGGGATTGAATATCAGTCAAAATGCATGTTTCCTGCTTTTAATGAGTTGAAATCACAAGAAAAGAGTCCAAATGATATTTGGGTCTTACAGTATTAAAACATGACTGCTTCTGGCAAAAACAGCCTTATTTCGGCGAGAGAAGAACAATTCAAGTC
>NW_026739074.1:0-33194 GCF_030273125.1 Centropristis striata
AAATCACAAGAAAAGAGTGAAATGATATTTGGGTCTTACAGTGTTAAAACATGACTGCTGGTGGCAAAACAGCCTTATTTCGGCAAGAGAAGAACAATTTCAGCCAATCTTGATACTAATGATTGATGAATCAATAAATCACTACAGGGATTGAATATGAGTAAAAATGCATGTTTCCTGCTGAGAATGAGCTGAATTCACAAGAAAAGAGTGAAAATGATATTTGGATCTTACAATGTTAAAACATGATTGCTGTTGGCCAAAACAGCCTTATTTCGGCGAGAGAAGAACAATTTCAGCCAATCTTGATACTAATGATTGATGAATCAATAAATCACTACAGGCATTGAATATGAGTAAAAATGCATGTTTGTTGCTGAGAATGAGTTGAAATCACAAGAAAAGAGTGAAAATGATATTTGGGTCTTACAGTGTTAAAACATGACTGCTGGTGCAAAAACAGCCTTATTTCGGCAAGAGAAGAACAATTTCAGCCAATCTTGATACTATGATGATGAATCAATAAATCACTACAGGGATTGAATATGAGTAAAAATGCATGTTTCCTGCTGAGAATGAGTTGAAATCACAAGAAAAGAGTGAAAATGATATTTGGGTCTTACAGTGTTAAAACATGACTGCTGGTGGCAAAAACAGCTTATTTCGGCGAGAGAAGAACAATTTCAGCCAATCTTGATACTAATGATGATGAATCAATAAATCACTACAGGCATTGAATATGAGTAAAAATGCATGTTTGTTGCTGAGAATGAGTTGAAATCACAAGAAAAGAGTGAAAATGATATTTGGGTCTTACAGTGTTAAAACATGACTGCTGGTGGCAAAAACAGCCTTACTTCGGCAAGAGAAGAACAATTTCAGCCAATCTTGATACTAATGATGATGAATCAATAAATCACTACAGGGATTGAATATGAGTAAAAATGCATGTTTCCTGCTGAGAATGAGTTGAAATCACAAGAAAAGAGTGAAAATGATATTTGGGTCTTACAGTGTTAAAACATGACTGCTGGGGGCAAAAACAGCCTTATTTCGGCGAGAGAAGAACAATTTCAGCCAATCTTGATACTAATGATGATGAATCAATAAATCACTACAGGCATTGAATATGAGTAAAAATGCATGTTTGTTGCTGAGAATGAGTTGAAATCACAAGAAAAGAGTGAAAATGATATTTGGGTCTTACAGTGTTAAAACATGACTGCTGGTGGCAAAAACCAGCCTTATTTCGGCAAGAGAAGAACAATTTCAGCCAATCTTGATACTAATGATGATGAATCAATAAATCACTACAGGGATTGAATATGAGTAAAAATGCATGTTTCCTGCTGAGAATGAGCTGAATTCACAAGAAAAGAGTGAAAATGATATTTGGATCTTACAATGTTAAAACATGATTGCTGTTGGCCAAAACAGCCTTATTTCGGCGAGAGAAGAACAATTTCAGCCAATCTTGATACTAATGATGATGAATCAATAAATCACTACAGGCATTGAATATGAGTAAAAATGCATGTTTGTTGCTGAGAATGAGTTGAAAATCACAAGAAAAGAGTGAAAAATGATATTTGGGTCTTACAGTGTTAAAACATGACTGCTGGTGGCAAAAACAGCCTTATTTCGGCAAGAGAAGAACAATTTCAGCCAATCTTGATACTAATGATGATGAATCAATAAATCACTACAGGGATTGAATATGAGTAAAAATGCATGTTTCCTGCTGAGAATGAGTTGAAATCACAAGAAAAGAGTGAAAATGATATTTGGGTCTTACAGTGTTAAAACATGACTGCTGGTGGCAAAAACAGCCTTATTTCGGCGAGAGAAGAACAATTTCAGCCAATCTTGATACTAATGATGTTGAATCAATAAATCACTACAGGGATTGAAATATGAGTAAAATGCATGTTTCCTGCTGAGAATGAGTTGAAATCACAAGAAAAGAGTGAAAATGATATTTGGGTCTTACAGTGTTAAAACATGACTGCTGGTGGCAAAAACAGCCTTATTTCGGCAAGAGAAGACAATTTCAGCCAATCTTGATACTAATGATGATGAATCAATAAATCACTACAGGGATTGAATATGAGTAAAAATGCATGTTTCCTGCTGAGAATGAGTTGAAATCACAAGAAAATGAGTGAAAATGATATTTGGGTCTTACAGTGTTAAAAACATGACTGCTGGTGGCAAAACAGCCTTATTTCGGCAAGAGAAGAACAATTTCAGCCAATCTTGATACTAATGATGATGAATCAATAAATCACTACAGGGATTGAATATGAGTAAAAATGCATGTTTCCTGCTGAGAATGAGTTGAAATCACAAGAAAAGAGTGAAAATGATATTTGGGTCTTACAGTGTTAAAACATGACTGCTGGTGGCAAAAACAGCCTTATTTCGGCGAGAGAAGAACAATTTCAGCCAATCTTGATACTAATGATGATGAATCAATAAATCACTACAGGCATTGAATATGAGTAAAAATGCATGTTTCCTGCTGAGAATGAGTTGAAATCACAAGAAAAGAGTGAAAATGGATATTGGGGTCTTACAGTGTTAAAACATGACTGCTGGTGGCAAAAACAGCCTTATTTCGGCGAGAGAAGAACAAATTTCAGCCAATCTTGATACTAATGATGATGAATCAATAAATCACTACAGGCATTGAATATGAGTAAAAATGCATGTTTGTTGCTGAGAATGAGTTGGAATCACAAGAAAAGAGTGAAAATGGATATTTGGGTCTTACAGTGTTAAAACATGACTGCTGGTGGCAAAAACAGCCTTACTTCGGCAAGAGAAGAACAATTCAGCCAATCTTGATACTAATGATGATGAATCAATAATCACTACAGGGATAGAATATGAGTAAAAAATGCATGTTTCCTGCTGAGAATGAGCTGAATTCACAAGAAAAGAGTGAAAATGATATTTGGATCTTACAGTGTTAAAACATGATTGCTGTTGGCCAAAACAGCCTTATTTCGGCGAGAGAAGAACAATTTCAGCCAATCTTGATACTAATGATGATGAATCAATAAATCACTACAGGCATTGAATATGAGTAAAAATGCATGTTTGTTGCTGAGAATGAGTTGAAATCACAAGAAAAGAGTGAAAATGATATTTGGGTCTTACAGTGTTAAAACATGACTGCTGGTGGCAAAAACAGCCTTATTTCGGCAAGAGAAGAACAATTTCAGCCAATCTTGATACTAATGATGATGAATCAATAAAATCACTACAGGGATTGAATATGAGTAAAAATGCATGTTTCCTGCTGAGAATGAGTTGAAATCACAAGAAAAGAGTGAAAATGATATTTGGTCTTATAGTGTTAAAACATGACTGCTGGTGGCAAAAACAGCCTTATTTCGGCAAGAGAAGAACAATTTCAGCCAATCTTGATACTAATGATGATGAATCAATAAATCACTACAGGCATTGAATATTGAGTAAAAATGCATGTTTCCTGCTGAGAATGAGTTGAAATCACAAGAAAAGAGTGAAAATGATATTTGGGTCTTACAGTGTTAAAACATGACTGCTGGTGGCAAAAACAGCCTTATTTCGGCGAGAGAAGAACAATTCAGCCAATCTTGATACTAATGATGATGAATCAATAAATCACTACAGGCATTGAATATGAGTAAAAATGCATGTTTGTTGCTGAGAATGAGTTGGAATCACAAGAAAAGAGTGAAAATGATATTTGGGTCTTACAGTGTTAAAACATGACTGCTGGTGGCAAAAACAGCCTTATTTCGGCAAGAGAAGAACAATTTCAGCCAATCTTGATACTAATGATGATGAGTCAATAAATCACTACAGGGATTGAATATGAGTAAAAATGCATGTTTCCTGCTGAGAATGAGCTGAATTCACCAGAAAAGAGTGAAAATGATATTTGGGTCTTACCAGTGTTAAAACATGACTGCTGGTGGCAAAAACAGCCTTATTTCGGCGAGAGAAGAACAATTCAGCCAATCTTGATACTAATGAGGTTGAATCAATAAATCACTACAGGGATTGAATATGAGTAAAATGCATGTTTCCTGCTGAGAATGAGTTGAAATCACAAGAAAAGAGTGAAAATGATATTTGGGTCTTACAGTGATTAAAACATGACTGCTGGTGGCAAAAACAGCCTTATTTCGGCAAGAGAAGACAATTTCAGCCAATCTTGATACTAATGATGATGAATCAATAAATCACTACAGGGATTGAATATGAGTAAAAAATGCATGTTTCCTGCTGAGAATGAGTTGAAATCACAAGAAAAGAGTGAAAATGATATTTGGGTCTTACAGTGTTAAAACATGACTGCTGGTGGCAAAAACAGCCTTATTTCGGCAAGAGAAGAACAATTTCAGCCAATCTTGATACTAATGATGATGAATCAATAATCACCTACAGGGATTGAATATGAGTAAAAATGCATGTTTCCTGCTGAGAATGAGTTGAAATCACAAGAAAAGAGTGAAAATGATATTTTGGGTCTTACAGTGTTAAAAACATGACTGCTGGTGGCAAAAACAGCCTTATTTCGGCAAGAGAAGAACAATTTCAGCCAATCTTGATACTAATGATGATGAATCAATAAATCACTACAGGCATTGAATATGAGTAAAAAATGCATGTTTCCTGCTGAGAATGAGTTGAAATCACAAGAAAAGAGTGAAAATGATATTTGGTCTTACAGTGTTAAAACATGACTGCTGGTGCAAAAACAGCCTTATTTCGCGAGAGAAGAACAATTTCAGCCAATCTTAATACTAATGATGATGAATCAATAAATCACTACAGGCATTGAATATGAGTAAAAATGCATGTTTGTTGCTGAGAATGAGTTGGAATCACAAGAAAAGAGTGAAAATGATATTTGGGTCTTACAGTGTTAAAACATGACTGCTGGTGGCAAAAACAGCCTTATTTCGGCAAGAGAAGAACAATTTCAGCCAATCTTGATACTAATGATGATGAGTCAATAAATCACTACAGGATTGAATATGAGTAAAAATGCATGTTTCCTGCTGAGAATGAGCTGAATTCACAAGAAAAGAGTGAAAATGATATTTGGGTCTTACAGTGTTAAAACATGACTGCTGGTGGCAAAAACAGCCTTATTTCGGCGAGAGAAGAACAATTTCAGCCAATCTTGATACTAATGAGGTTGAATCAATAAATCACTACAGGGATTGAATATGAGTAAAAATGCATGTTTCCTGCTGAGAATGAGCTGAATTCACAAGAAAAGAGTGAAAATGATATTTGGGTCTTACAGTGTTAAAACATGATTGCTGTTGGCCAAAACCGCCTTATTTCGGCGAGAGAAGAACAATTTCAGCCAATCTTGATACTAATGATGATGAATCAATAAATCACTACAGGGATTGAATATGAGTAAAAATGCATGTTTCCCTGCTGAGAATGAGTTGAAATCACAAGAAAAGAGTGAAAATGATATTTGGGTCTTACAGTGTAAAACATGACTGCTGGTGGCAAAACAGCCTTATTTCGGCAAGAGAAGACAATTTCAGCCAATCTTGATACTAATGATGATGAATCAATAAATCACTACAGGGATTGAATATGAGTAAAAATGCATGTTTCCTGCTGAGAATGAGTTGAAATCACAAGAAAAGAGTGAAAATGATATTTGGGTCTTACAGTGTTAAACATGACTGCTGGTGGCAAAAACAGCCTTATTTCGGCAAGAGAAGAACAAATTTCCAGCCAATCTTGATACTAATGATGATGAATCAATAAATCCACTACAGGATTGAATATGAGTAAAAATGCATGTTTCCTGCTGAGAATGAGTTGAAATCACAAGAAAGAGTGAAAATGATCATTTGGGTCTTACAGTGTTAAAACATGACTTGCTGGTGGCAAAAACAGCCTTATTTCGGCGAGAGAAGAACAATTTCCAGCCAATCTTGATACTAATGATGATGAATCAATAAATCACTACAGGCATTGAATATGAGTAAAATGCATGTTTCCTGCTGAGAATGAGTTGAAATCACAAGAAAAGAGTGAAAATGATATTTGGGTCTTACAGTGTTAAAACATGACTGCTGGATGGCAAAAACAGCCTTATTTCGACGAGAGAAGAACAATTTCAGCCAATCTTGAACTAATGATGATGAATCAATAAATCACTACAGGCATTGAATATGAGTAAAAATGCATGTTTGTTGCTGAGAATGAGTTGGAATCACAAGAAAAGAGTGAAACATGTATATTTGGGTCTTACAGCTGTTAAAACATGACTGCCAGGTGCAAAACAGCCTTACTTCGGCAAGAGAAGAACAATTTCAGCCAATCTTGATACTAATGATGATGAATCAATAAATCACTACAGGGATTGATATGAGTAAAAATGCATGTTTCCTGCTGAGAATGAGCTGAATTCACAAGAAAAGAGTGAAAATCGATATTTGGATCTTACAGTGTTAAAACATGATTGCTGTCTGGCCAAAACAGCCTTATTTCGGCGAGAGAAGATACAATTTCAGCCAATCTTGATACTAATGATGATGAATCAATAAATCACTACAGGCATTGAATATGAGTAAAAATGCATGTTTGTTGCTGAGAATGAGTTGAAATCACAAGAAAAGAGTGAAAATGATATTTGGGTCTTACAGTGTTAAAACATGACTGCTGGTGGCAAACACAGCCTTATTTCGGCAAGAGAAGAAACAATTTCAGCCATTCTTGATACTAATGAGATGAATCAATAAATCACTACAGGGATTGAATATGAGTAAAAATGCATGTTTCCTGCTGAGAATGAGTTGAAATCACAAGAAAAGAGTGAAAATGATATTTGGGTCTTATAGTGTTAAACATGACTGCTGGTGGCAAAAACAGCCTTATTTCGGCAAGAGAAGAACAATTTCAGCCAATCTTGATACTAATGATGATGAATCAATAAATCACTACAGGCATTGAATATGAGTAAAAATGCATGTTTCCTGCTGAGAATGAGTTGAAATCACAAGAAAAGAGTGAAAATGATATTTGGGTCTTACAGTGTTAAAACATGACTGCTGGTGGCAAAAACAGCCTTATTTCGGCGAGAGAAGCAACAATTCAGCCAATCTTGATACTAATGATGATAGAATCAATAAATCACTACAGGCATTGAATATGAGTAAAAATGCATGTTTGTTGCTGAGAATGAGTTGGAATCACAAGAAAAGAGTGAAAATGATATTTGGGTCTTACAGTGTTAAAACATGACTGCTGGTGCAAAAACAGCCTTATTTCGGCAAGAGAAGAACAATTTCAGCCAATCTTGATACTAATGATGATGAGTCAATAAATCACTACAGGGATTGAATATGAGTAAAAATGCATGTTTCCTGCTGAGAATGAGCTGAATTCACAAGAAAAGAGTGAAAATGATATTTGGGTCTTACAGTGTTAAAACATGACTGCTGGTGGCAAAAACAGACCTTATTTCGGCGAGAGAAGAACAATTTCAGCAATCTTGCATACTAATGAGGTTGAATCAATAAATCACTACAGGGATTGAATATCGAGTCAAAATGCATGTTTCCCTGCTGAGAATGAGTTGAAATCACAAGAAAAGAAGATCGAAAATGATATTTTGGGTCTTACAGTGTTAAAACATGACTGCTCGGTGGCAAAAACAGCCTTATTTCGGCAAGAGAAGCACAATTTCAGCTCAATCTTCGATACTAATGATGATGAATCAATAAATCACTACAGGGATTGAATATCGAGTCAAAATGCATGTTTCCTGCTGTGAATGAGTTGAAATCACAAGAAAAGAGTGCAAAATGATATTTTGGGGTCTTACAGTGTTAAAACATGACTGCTGGCTGGCAAAAACAGCCTTTATTTCGGCAAGAGAAGAACAATTTCAGCCAATCTTGCATAATGATGATGATGAATCAATAAATCAACTACAGGGATTGAATATCGAGTCAAAATGCATGTTTCCTGCTGAGAATGAGTTGAAATCACAAGAAAAAGACGTCGAAAATGATATTTGGGGTCTTACAGTGTTAAAACATGACTGCTTCTGGCAAAAACAGCCTTATTTCGGCGAGAGAAGCACAAATTCAAGTCAATCATTCAAACTAATGATGATGAATCAATAAATCACTGCAGGTATTGAATATCAGTCAAAATGCATGTTTCCTGCTTTTAATGAGTTGAAATCACAAGAAAAGAATCAAAATGATATTTGGGTCTTACAGTGTTAAAACATGACTGCTTCTGGCAAAAACAGCCTTATTTCGGCGAGAGAAGAACAATTCAAGTCAATCATTCAAACTAATGATGATGAATCAATAAATCACTGCAGGGATTGAATATTCAGTCAAAATGCATGTTTCCTGGCTTTTAATGAGTTGAAATCACAAGAAAAGAATCAAAATGATATTTGGGTCTTACAGTGTTAAAACATGACTGCTTCTGGCAAAAACAGCCTTATTTCGGCGAGAGAAGCACAATTCAAGTCAATCATTCAAACTAATGATGATGAATCAATAAATCACTGCAGGGATTGAATATCAGTCAAAATGCATGTTTCCTGCTTTTAATGAGTTGAAATCACAAGAAAAGATTCAAAATGATATTTGGGTCTTACAGTGTTAAAACATGACTGCTCTCTGGCAAAAACAGCCTTATTTCGGCGAGAGAAGCACAATTCAAGTCAATCATTCAAACTAATGATGATGAATCAATAAATCACTGCAGGTATTGAATATCAGTCAAAATGCATGTTTCCTGCTTTTAATGAGTTGAAATCACAAGAAAAGAATCAAAATGATATTTGGGTCTTACAGTGTTAAAACATGACTGCTTCTGGCAAAAAACAGCCTTATTTCGGCGAGAGAAGAACAATTCAAGTCAATCATTCAAACTAATTGATGATGAATCAATAAATCACTGCAGGGATTGAATATCAGTCAAAATGCATGTTTCCTGCTATTAATGAGTTGAAATCACAAGAAAATAATCAAAATGATATTTGGGCCTTACAGTGTTATAAACATGACTGCTTCTGGCAAAAACAGCCTTATTTCGGGCGAGAGAAGCACAATTCAAGTCAATCATTCAAACTAATGATGATGAATCAATAAATCACTGCAGGGGATTGAATATCAGTCAAAATGCATGTTTCCTGCTTTTAATGAGTTGAAATCACAAGAAAATAATCAAAATGATATTTGGGTCCTTACCAGTGTTAAAAACATGACTGCTTCTGGCAAAAAAACAGCCTTATTTCGGCGAGAGAAGCACAATTCAAGTCAATCATTCAAACTAATGATGATGAATCAATAAATCACTGCAGGTATTGAATATCAGTCAAAATGCATGTTTCCTGCTTTTAATGAGTTGAAATCACAAGAAAAGAATCAAAATGATATTTGGGTCTTACAGTGTTAAAACATGACTGCTTCTGGCAAAAACAGCCTTATTTCGTCGAGAGAAGAACAATTCAAGTCAATCATTCAAACTAATGATGATGAATCAATAAATCACTGCAGGGATTGAATATCAGTCAAAATGCATGTTTTCCCTGCTTTTAATGAGTTGAAATCACAAGAAAATAATCAAAATGATATTTGGGTCTTACAGTGTTAAAACATGACTGCTTCTGGCAAAAAACAGCCTTATTTCGTCGAGAGAAGAACAATTCAAGTCAATCATTCAAACTAATGATGATGAATCAATAAATCACTGCAGGTATTGAATATCAGTCAAAATGCATGTTTCCTGCTTTTAATGAGTTGAAATCACAAGAAAAGAATCAAAATGATATTTGGGTCTTACAGTGTTAAAACATGACTGCTTCTGGCAAAAACAGCCTTATTTCGTCGAGAGAAGAACAATTCAAGTCAATCATTCAAACTAATGATGATGAATCAATAAATCACTGCAGGTATTGAATATCAGTCAAAATTGCATGTTTCCTGCTATTAATGAGTTGAAATCACAAGAAAATAATCAAAATGATATTTGGGCCTTACAGTGTTAAAAACATGACTGCTTCTGGCAAAAACAGCCTTATTTCGGCGAGAGAAGCACAATTCAAGTCAATCATTCAAACTAATGATGATGAATCAATAAATCACTGCAGGGATTGAATATCAGTCAAAATGCATGTTTCCTGCTTTTAATGAGTTGAAATCACAAGAAAATAATCAAAATGATATTTGGGTCTTACAGTGTTAAAACATGACTGCTTCTGGCAAAAACAGCCTTATTTCGGCGAGAGAAGCACAATTCAAGTCAATCATTCAAACTAATGATGATGAATCAATAAATCACTGCAGGTATTGAATATCAGTCAAAATGCATGTTTCCTGCTTTTAATGAGTTGAAATCACAAGAAAAGAATCAAAATGATATTTGGGTCTTACAGTGTTAAAACATGACTGCTTCTGGCAAAAACAGCCTTATTTCGTCGAGAGAAGAACAATTCAAGTCAATCATTCAAACTAATGATGATGAATCAATAAATCACTGCAGGGATTGAATATCAGTCAAAATGCATGTTTCCTGCTTTTAATGAGTTGAAATCACAAGAAAATAATCAAAATGATATTTGGGTCTTACAGTGTTAAAACATGACTGCTTCTGGCAAAAACAGCCTTATTTCGGCGAGAGAAGCACAATTCAAGTCAATCATTCAAACTAATGATGATGAATCAATAAATCACTGCAGGTATTGAATATCAGTCAAAAATGCATGTTTCCTGCTTTTAATGAGTTGAAATCACAAGAAAAGAATCAAAATGATATTTGGGTCTTACAGTGTTAAAACATGACTGCTTCTGGCAAAAACAGCCTTATTTCGTCGAGGAGAAGAACAATTCAAGTCAATCATTCAAACTAATGATGATGAATCAATAAATCACTGCAGGTATTGAATATCAGTCAAAATGCATGTTTCCGGCTTTTAATGAGTTGAAATCACAAGAAAATAATCAAAATGATATTTGGGTCTTACAGTGTTAAAACATGACTGCTTCTGGCAAAAACAGCCTTATTTCGGCGAGAGAAGCACAATTCAAGTCAATCATTCAAACTAATGATGATGAATCAATAAATCACTGCAGGTATTGAATATCAGTCAAAATGCATGTTTCCTGCTTTTAATGAGTTGAAATCACAAGAAAAGAATCAAAATGATATTTGGGTCTTACAGTGTTAAAACATGACTGCTTCTGGCAAAAACAGCCTTATTTCGTCGAGAGAAGAACAATTCAAGTCAATCATTCAAACTAATGATGATGAATCAATAAATCACTGCAGGGATTGAATATCAGTCAAAATGCATGTTTCCTGCTTTTAATGAGTTGAAATCACAAGAAAATAATCAAAATGATATTTGGGTCTTACAGTGTTAAAACATGACTGCTTCTGGCAAAAACAGCCTTATTTCGGCGAGAGAAGCACAATTCAAGTCAATCATTCAAACTAATGATGATGAATCAATAAATCACTGCAGGGATTGAATATCAGTTCAAAATGCATGTTTCCTGCTTTTAATGAGTTGAAATCACAAGAAAATAATCAAAATGATATTTGGGTCTTACAGTGTTAAAACATGACTGCTTCTGGCAAAAACAGCCTTATTTCGTCGAGAGAAGAACAATTCAAGTCAATCATTCAAACTAATGATGATGAATCAATAAATCACTGCAGGGATTAGAATATCAGTCAAAATGCATGTTTCCCTGCTTTTAATGAGTTGAAAATCACAAGAAAATAATCAAAATGATATTTGGGTCTTACAGTGTTAAAACATGACTGCTTCTGGCAAAAACAGCCTTATTTCGGCGAGAGAAGCACAATTCAAGTCAATCATTCAAACTAATGATGATGAATCAATAAATCCACTGCAGGGATTGAATATCAGTCAAAATGCATGCTTTCCTGCTTTTAATGAGTTGAAATCACAAGAAAAGAATCAAAATGATATTTGGGTCTTACAGTGTTAAAACATGACTGCTTCTGGCAAAAACAGCCTTATTTCGGCGAGAGAAGCACAATTCAAGTCAATCATTCAAACTAATGATGATGAATCAATAAATCACTGCAGGTATTGAATATCAGTCAAAATGCATGTTTCCTGCTTTTAATGAGTTGAAATCACAAGAAAATAATCAAAATGATATTTGGGTCTTACAGTGTTAAAACATGACTGCTTCTGGCAAAAACAGCCTTATTTCGGCGAGAGAAGCACAATTCAAGTCAATCATTCAAACTAATGATGATGAATCAATAAATCACTGCAGGTATTGAATATCAGTCAAATGCATGTTTCCTGCTTTTAAATGAGTAGAAATCACAAGAAAAGAATCAAAATGATATTTGGGTCTTACAGTGTTAAAACATGACTGCTTCTGGCAAAAACAGCCTTATTTCGTCGAGAGAAGCACAATTCAAGTCAATCATTCAAACTAATGATGATGAATCAATAAATCACTGCAGGGGATTGAATATCAGTCAAAATGCATGTTTCCTGCTTTTAATGAGTTGAAATCACAAGAAAATAATCAAAATGATATTTGGGTCTTACAGTGTTAAAACATGACTGCTTCTGGCAAAAACAGCCTTATTTCGGCGAGAGAAGCACAATTCAAGTCAATCATTCAAACTAATGATGATGAATCAATAAATCACTGCAGGTATTGAATATCAGTCAAAATGCATGTTTCCTGCTTTTAATGAGTTGAAATCACAAGAAAAGAATCAAAATGATATTTGGGTCTTACAGTGTTAAAACATGACTGCTTCTGGCAAAAACAGCCTTATTTCGTCGAGAGAAGAACAATTCAAGTCAATCATTCAAACTAATGATGATGAATCATAAATCACTGCAGGGATTGAATATCAGTCAAAATGCATGTTTCCTGCTTTTAATGAGTTGAAATCACAAGAAAATAATCAAAATGATATTTGGGTCTTACAGTGTTAAAACATGACTGCTTCTGGCAAAAACAGCCTTATTTCGGCGAGAGAAGCAACAATTCAAGTCAATCATTCAAACTAATGATGATGAATCAATAAATCACTGCAGGTATTGAATATCAGTCAAAATGCATGTTTCCTGCTTTTAATGAGTTGAAATCACAAGAAAAGAATCAAAATGATATTTGGGTCTTACAGTGTTAAAACATGACTGCTTCTGGCAAAAACAGCCTTATTTCGGTGAGAGAGAGAAGCACAATTCAAGTCAATCATTCAAACTAATGATGATGAATCAATAAATCACTGCAGGGATTGAATATCAGTCAAAATGCATGTTTCCTGCTTTTAATGAGTTGAAATCACAAGAAAATAATCAAAATGATATTTGGGTCTTACAGTGTTAAAACATGACTGCTTCTGGCAAAAACAGCCTTATTTCGGCGAGAGAAGCACAATTCAAGTCAATCATTCAAACTAATGATGATGAATCAATAAATCACTGCAGGTATTGAATATCAGTCAAAATGCATGTTTCCTGCTTTTAATGAGTTGAAATCACAAGAAAAGAATCAAAATGATATTTGGGTCTTACAGTGTTAAAACATGACTGCTTCTGGCAAAAACAGCCTTATTTCGGCGAGAGAAGCACAATTCAAGTCAATCATTCAAACTAATGATGATGAATCAATAAATCACTGCAGGGATTGAATATCAGTCAAAATGCATGTTTCCTGCTTTTAATGAGTTGAAATCACAAGAAAATAATCAAAATGATATTTGGGTCTTACAGTGTTAAAACATGACTGCTTCTGGCAAAAACAGCCTTATTTCGGCGAGAGAAGCACAATTCAAGTCAATCATTCAAACTAATGATGATGAATCAATAAATCACTGCAGGTATTGAATATCAGTCAAAATGCATGTTTCCTGCTTTTAATGAGTTGAAATCACAAGAAAATAATCAAAATGATATTTGGGTCTTACAGTGTTAAAACATGACTGCTTCTGGCAAAAACAGCCTTATTTCGTCGAGAGAAGAACAATTCAAGTCAATCATTCAAACTAATGATGATGAATCAATAAATCACTGCAGGGATTGAATATCAGTCAAAATGCATGTTTCCTGCTTTTAATGAGTTGAAATCACAAGAAAATAATCAAAATGATATTTTGGTCTTACAGTGTTAAAACATGACTGCTTCTGGCAAAAACAGCCTTATTTCGGCGAGAGAAGCACAATTCAAGTCAATCATTCAAACTAATGATGATGAATCAATAAATCACTGCAGGTATTGAATATCAGTCAAAATGCATGTTTCCTGCTTTTAATGAGTTGAAATCACAAGAAAAGATTCAAAATGATATTTGGGTCTTACAGTGTTAAAACATGACTGCTTCTGGCAAAAACAGCCTTATTTCGGCGAGAGAAGCACAATTCAAGTCAATCATTCAAACTAATGATTGATATGATGAATCAATAAATCACTGCAGGTATTGAATATCAGTCAAAATGCATGTTTCCTGCTTTTAATGAGTTGAAATCACAAGAAAAGAATCAAAATGATATTTGGGTCTTACAGTGTTAAAACATGACTGCTTCTGGCAAAAACAGCCTTATTTCGGCGAGAGAAGCACAATTCAAGTCAATCATTCAAACTAATGATGATGAATCAATAAATCACTGCAGGTATTGAATATCAGTCAAAATGCATGTTTCCTGCTTTTAATGAGTTGAAATCACAAGAAAAGAATCAAAATGATATTTGGGTCTTACAGTGTTAAAACATGACTGCTTCTGGCAAAAACAGCCTTATTTCGGCGAGAGAAGAACAATTCAAGTCAATCATTCAAACTAATGATGATGAATCAATAAATCACTGCAGGGATTGAATATCAGTCAAAATGCATGTTTCCTGCTTTTAATGAGTTGAAATCACAAGAAAAGAATCAAAATGATATTTGGGTCTTACAGTGTTAAAACATGACTGCTTCTGGCAAAAACAGCCTTATTTCGGCGAGAGAAGCACAATTCAAGTCAATCATTCAAACTAATGATGATGAATCAATAAATCACTGCAGGGATTGAATATCAGTCAAAATGCATGTTTCCTGCTTTTAATGAGTTGAAATCACAAGAAAAGAATCAAAATGATATTTGGGTCTTACAGTGTTAAAACATGACTGCTTCTGGCAAAAACAGCCTTATTTCGGCGAGAGAAGCACAATTCAAGTCAATCATTCAAACTAATGATGATGAATCAATAAATCACTGCAGGGATTGAATATCAGTCAAAATGCATGTTTCCTGCTTTTAATGAGTTGAAATCACAAGAAAAGATTCAAAATGATATTTGGGTCTTACAGTGTTAAAACATGACTGCTTCTGGCAAAAACAGCCTTATTTCGGCGAGAGAAGCACAATTCAAGTCAATCATTCAAACTAATGATGATGAATCAATAAATCACTGCAGGTATTGAATATCAGTCAAAATGCATGTTTCCTGCTTTTAATGAGTTGAAATCACAAGAAAAGAATCAAAATGATATTTGGGTCTTACAGTGTTAAAACATGACTGCTTCTGGCAAAAACAGCCTTATTTCGGCGAGAGAAGAACAATTCAAGTCAATCATTCAAACTAATGATGATGAATCAATAAATCACTGCAGGGATTGAATATCAGTCAAAATGCATGTTTCCTGCTATTAATGAGTTGAAATCACAAGAAAATAATCAAAATGATATTTGGGCCTTACAGTGTTAAAACATGACTGCTTCTGGCAAAAACAGCCTTATTTCGGCGAGAGAAGCACAATTCAAGTCAATCATTCAAACTAATGATGATGAATCAATAAATCACTGCAGGGATTGAATATCAGTCAAAATGCATGTTTCCTGCTTTTAATGAGTTGAAATCACAAGAAAAGAATCAAAATGATATTTGGGTCTTACAGTGTTAAAACATGACTGCTTCTGGCAAAAACAGCCTTATTTCGTCGAGAGAAGAACAATTCAAGTCAATCATTCAAACTAATGATGATGAATCAATAAATCACTGCAGGGATTGAATATCAGTCAAAATGCATGTTTCCTGCTTTTAATGAGTTGAAATCACAAGAAAATAATCAAAATGATATTTGGGTCTTACAGTGTTAAAACATGACTGCTTCTGGCAAAAACAGCCTTATTTCGGCGAGAGAAGCACAATTCAAGTCAATCATTCAAACTAATGATGATGAATCAATAAATCACTGCAGGTATTGAATATCAGTCAAAATGCATGTTTCCTGCTTTTAATGAGTTGAAATCACAAGAAAAGAATCAAAATGATATTTGGGTCTTACAGTGTTAAAACATGACTGCTTCTGGCAAAAACAGCCTTATTTCGTCGAGAGAAGAACAATTCAAGTCAATCATTCAAACTAATGATGATGAATCAATAAATCACTGCAGGTATTGAATATCAGTCAAAATGCATGTTTCCTGCTATTAATGAGTTGAAATCACAAGAAAATAATCAAAATGATATTTGGGCCTTACAGTGTTAAAACATGACTGCTTCTGGCAAAAACAGCCTTATTTCGGCGAGAGAAGCACAATTCAAGTCAATCATTCAAACTAATGATGATGAATCAATAAATCACTGCAGGGATTGAATATCAGTCAAAATGCATGTTTCCTGCTTTTAATGAGTTGAAATCACAAGAAAATAATCAAAATGATATTTGGGTCTTACAGTGTTAAAACATGACTGCTTCTGGCAAAAACAGCCTTATTTCGGCGAGAGAAGCACAATTCAAGTCAATCATTCAAACTAATGATGATGAATCAATAAATCACTGCAGGTATTGAATATCAGTCAAAATGCATGTTTCCTGCTTTTAATGAGTTGAAATCACAAGAAAAGAATCAAAATGATATTTGGGTCTTACAGTGTTAAAACATGACTGCTTCTGGCAAAAACAGCCTTATTTCGTCGAGAGAAGAACAATTCAAGTCAATCATTCAAACTAATGATGATGAATCAATAAATCACTGCAGGGATTGAATATCAGTCAAAATGCATGTTTCCTGCTTTTAATGAGTTGAAATCACAAGAAAATAATCAAAATGATATTTGGGTCTTACAGTGTTAAAACATGACTGCTTCTGGCAAAAACAGCCTTATTTCGGCGAGAGAAGCACAATTCAAGTCAATCATTCAAACTAATGATGATGAATCAATAAATCACTGCAGGTATTGAATATCAGTCAAAATGCATGTTTCCTGCTTTTAATGAGTTGAAATCACAAGAAAAGAATCAAAATGATATTTGGGTCTTACAGTGTTAAAACATGACTGCTTCTGGCAAAAACAGCCTTATTTCGTCGAGAGAAGAACAATTCAAGTCAATCATTCAAACTAATGATGATGAATCAATAAATCACTGCAGGTATTGAATATCAGTCAAAATGCATGTTTCCTGCTTTTAATGAGTTGAAATCACAAGAAAATAATCAAAATGATATTTGGGTCTTACAGTGTTAAAACATGACTGCTTCTGGCAAAAACAGCCTTATTTCGGCGAGAGAAGCACAATTCAAGTCAATCATTCAAACTAATGATGATGAATCAATAAATCACTGCAGGTATTGAATATCAGTCAAAATGCATGTTTCCTGCTTTTAATGAGTTGAAATCACAAGAAAAGAATCAAAATGATATTTGGGTCTTACAGTGTTAAAACATGACTGCTTCTGGCAAAAACAGCCTTATTTCGTCGAGAGAAGAACAATTCAAGTCAATCATTCAAACTAATGATGATGAATCAATAAATCACTGCAGGGATTGAATATCAGTCAAAATGCATGTTTCCTGCTTTTAATGAGTTGAAATCACAAGAAAATAATCAAAATGATATTTGGGTCTTACAGTGTTAAAACATGACTGCTTCTGGCAAAAACAGCCTTATTTCGGCGAGAGAAGCACAATTCAAGTCAATCATTCAAACTAATGATGATGAATCAATAAATCACTGCAGGGATTGAATATCAGTCAAAATGCATGTTTCCTGCTTTTAATGAGTTGAAATCACAAGAAAATAATCAAAATGATATTTGGGTCTTACAGTGTTAAAACATGACTGCTTCTGGCAAAAACAGCCTTATTTCGTCGAGAGAAGAACAATTCAAGTCAATCATTCAAACTAATGATGATGAATCAATAAATCACTGCAGGGATTGAATATCAGTCAAAATGCATGTTTCCTGCTTTTAATGAGTTGAAATCACAAGAAAAGAATCAAAATGATATTTGGGTCTTACAGTGTTAAAACATGACTGCTTCTGGCAAAAACAGCCTTATTTCGGCGAGAGAAGCACAATTCAAGTCAATCATTCAAACTAATGATGATGAATCAATAAATCACTGCAGGGATTGAATATCAGTCAAAATGCATGTTTCCTGCTTTTAATGAGTTGAAATCACAAGAAAAGAGTCAAAATGATATTTGGGTCTTACAGTGTTAAAACATGACTGCTTCTGGCAAAAACAGCCTTATTTCGGCGAGAGAAGCACAATTCAAGTCAATCATTCAAACTAATGATGATGAATCAATAAATCACTGCAGGGATTGAATATCAGTCAAAATGCATGTTTCCTGCTTTTAATGAGTTGAAATCACAAGAAAAGATTCAAAATGATATTTGGGTCTTACAGTGTTAAAACATGACTGCTTCTGGCAAAAACAGCCTTATTTCGGCGAGAGAAGCACAATTCAAGTCAATCATTCAAACTAATGATGATGAATCAATAAATCACTGCAGGTATTGAATATCAGTCAAAATGCATGTTTCCTGCTTTTAATGAGTTGAAATCACAAGAAAAGAATCAAAATGATATTTGGGTCTTACAGTGTTAAAACATGACTGCTTCTGGCAAAAACAGCCTTATTTCGGCGAGAGAAGAACAATTCAAGTCAATCATTCAAACTAATGATGATGAATCAATAAATCACTGCAGGGATTGAATATCAGTCAAAATGCATGTTTCCTGCTATTAATGATTTGAAATCACAAGAAAATAATCAAAATGATATTTGGGCCTTACAGTGTTAAAACATGACTGCTTCTGGCAAAAACAGCCTTATTTCGGCGAGAGAAGCACAATTCAAGTCAATCATTCAAACTAATGATGATGAATCAATAAATCACTGCAGGGATTGAATATCAGTCAAAATGCATGTTTCCTGCTTTTAATGAGTTGAAATCACAAGAAAATAATCAAAATGATATTTGGGTCTTACAGTGTTAAAACATGACTGCTTCTGGCAAAAACAGCCTTATTTCGGCGAGAGAAGCACAATTCAAGTCAATCATTCAAACTAATGATGATGAATCAATAAATCACTGCAGGTATTGAATATCAGTCAAAATGCATGTTTCCTGCTTTTAATGAGTTGAAATCACAAGAAAATAATCAAAATGATATTTGGGTCTTACAGTGTTAAAACATGACTGCTTCTGGCAAAAACAGCCTTATTTCGGCGAGAGAAGCACAATTCAAGTCAATCATTCAAACTAATGATGATGAATCAATAAATCACTGCAGGTATTGAATATCAGTCAAAATGCATGTTTCCTGCTTTTAATGAGTTGAAATCACAAGAAAATAATCAAAATGATATTTGGGTCTTACAGTGTTAAAACATGACTGCTTCTGGCAAAAACAGCCTTATTTCGGCGAGAGAAGCACAATTCAAGTCAATCATTCAAACTAATGATGATGAATCAATAAATCACTGCAGGTATTGAATATCAATCAAAATGCATGTTTCCTGCTTTTAATGAGTTGAAATCACAAGAAAATAATCAAAATGATATTTGGGTCTTACAGTGTTAAAACATGACTGCTTCTGGCAAAAACAGCCTTATTTCGTCGAGAGAAGAACAATTCAAGTCAATCATTCAAACTAATGATGATGAATCAATAAATCACTGCAGGGATTGAATATCAGTCAAAATGCATGTTTCCTGCTTTTAATGAGTTGAAATCACAAGAAAATAATCAAAATGATATTTGGGTCTTACAGTGTTAAAACATGACTGCTTCTGGCAAAAACAGCCTTATTTCGGCGAGAGAAGCACAATTCAAGTCAATCATTCAAACTAATGATGATGAATCAATAAATCACTGCAGGTATTGAATATCAGTCAAAATGCATGTTTCCTGCTTTTAATGAGTGTAAATCACAAGAAAATAATCAAAATGATATTTGGGTCTTACAGTGTTAAAACATGACTGCTTCTGGCAAAAACAGCCTTATTTCGGCGAGAGAAGAACAATTCAAGTCAATCATTCAAACTAATGATGATGAATCAATAAATCACTGCAGGGATTGAATATCAGTCAAAATGCATGTTTCCTGCTTTTAATGAGTTGAAATCACAAGAAAAGAGTCAAAATGATATTTGGGTCTTACAGTGTTAAAACATGACTGCTTCTGGCAAAAACAGCCTTATTTCGGCGAGAGAAGCACAATTCAAGTCAATCATTCAAACTAATGATGATGAATCAATAAATCACTGCAGGTATTGAATATCAGTCAAAATGCATGTTTCCTGCTTTTAATGAGTTGAAATCACAAGAAAAGATTCAAAATGATATTTGGGTCTTACAGTGTTAAAACATGACTGCTTCTGGCAAAAACAGCCTTATTTCGGCGAGAGAAGCACAATTCAAGTCAATCATTCAAACTAATGATGATGAATCAATAAATCACTGCAGGTATTGAATATCAGTCAAAATGCATGTTTCCTGCTTTTAATGAGTTGAAATCACAAGAAAAGAATCAAAATGATATTTGGGTCTTACAGTGTTAAAACATGACTGCTTCTGGCAAAAACAGCCTTATTTCGGCGAGAGAAGAACAATTCAAGTCAATCATTCAAACTAATGATGATGAATCAATAAATCACTGCAGGGATTGAATATCAGTCAAAATGCATGTTTCCTGCTATTAATGAGTTGAAATCACAAGAAAATAATCAAAATGATATTTGGGCCTTACAGTGTTAAAACATGACTGCTTCTGGCAAAAACAGCCTTATTTCGGCGAGAGAAGCACAATTCAAGTCAATCATTCAAACTAATGATGATGAATCAATAAATCACTGCAGGGATTGAATATCAGTCAAAATGCATGTTTCCTGCTTTTAATGAGTTGAAATCACAAGAAAATAATCAAAATGATATTTGGGTCTTACAGTGTTAAAACATGACTGCTTCTGGCAAAAACAGCCTTATTTCGGCGAGAGAAGCACAATTCAAGTCAATCATTCAAACTAATGATGATGAATCAATAAATCACTGCAGGTATTGAATATCAGTCAAAATGCATGTTTCCTGCTTTTAATGAGTTGAAATCACAAGAAAATAATCAAAATGATATTTGGGTCTTACAGTGTTAAAACATGACTGCTTCTGGCAAAAACAGCCTTATTTCGGCGAGAGAAGCACAATTCAAGTCAATCATTCAAACTAATGATGATGAATCAATAAATCACTGCAGGTATTGAATATCAGTCAAAATGCATGTTTCCTGCTTTTAATGAGTGTAAATCACAAGAAAATAATCAAAATGATATTTGGGTCTTACAGTGTTAAAACATGACTGCTTCTGGCAAAAACAGCCTTATTTCGGCGAGAGAAGAACAATTCAAGTCAATCATTCAAACTAATGATGATGAATCAATAAATCACTGCAGGGATTGAATATCAGTCAAAATGCATGTTTCCTGCTTTTAATGAGTTGAAATCACAAGAAAATAATCAAAATGATATTTGGGTCTTACAGTGTTAAACATGACTGCTTCTGGCAAAAACAGCCTTATTTCGGCGAGAGAAGCACAATTCAAGTCAATCATTCAAACTAATGATGATGAATCAATAAATCACTGCAGGGATTGAATATCAGTCAAAATGCATGTTTCCTGCTTTTAATGAGTTGAAATCACAAGAAAATAATCAAAATGATATTTGGGTCTTACAGTGTTAAAACATGACTGCTTCTGGCAAAAACAGCCTTATTTCGGCGAGAGAAGCACAATTCAAGTCAATCATTCAAACTAATGATGATGAATCAATAAATCACTGCAGGTATTGAATATCAGTCAAAATGCATGTTTCCTGCTTTTAATGAGTTGAAATCACAAGAAAATAATCAAAATGATATTTGGGTCTTACAGTGTTAAAACATGACTGCTTCTGGCAAAAACAGCCTTATTTCGGCGAGAGAAGCACAATTCAAGTCAATCATTCAAACTAATGATGATGAATCAATAAATCACTGCAGGTATTGAATATCAGTCAAAATGCATGTTTCCTGCTTTTAATGAGTTGAAATCACAAGAAAATAATCAAAATGATATTTGGGTCTTACAGTGTTAAAACATGACTGCTTCTGGCAAAAACAGCCTTATTTCGGCGAGAGAAGCACAATTCAAGTCAATCATTCAAACTAATGATGATGAATCAATAAATCACTGCAGGTATTGAATATCAATCAAAATGCATGTTTCCTGCTTTTAATGAGTTGAAATCACAAGAAAATAATCAAAATGATATTTGGGTCTTACAGTGTTAAAACATGACTGCTTCTGGCAAAAACAGCCTTATTTCGTCGAGAGAAGAACAATTCAAGTCAATCATTCAAACTAATGATGATGAATCAATAAATCACTGCAGGGATTGAATATCAGTCAAAATGCATGTTTCCTGCTTTTAATGAGTTGAAATCACAAGAAAATAATCAAAATGATATTTGGGTCTTACAGTGTTAAAACATGACTGCTTCTGGCAAAAACAGCCTTATTTCGGCGAGAGAAGCACAATTCAAGTCAATCATTCAAACTAATGATGATGAATCAATAAATCACTGCAGGTATTGAATATCAGTCAAAATGCATGTTTCCTGCTTTTAATGAGTGTAAATCACAAGAAAATAATCAAAATGATATTTGGGTCTTACAGTGTTAAAACATGACTGCTTCTGGCAAAAACAGCCTTATTTCGGCGAGAGAAGCACAATTCAAGTCAATAATTCAAACTAATGATGATGAATCAATAAATCACTGCAGGTATTGAATATCAGTCAAAATGCATGTTTCCTGCTTTTAATGAGTTGAAATCACAAGAAAATAATCACAATGATATTTGGGTCTTACAGTGTTAAAACATGACTGCTTCTGGCAAAAACAGCCTTATTTCGTCGAGAGAAGAACAATTCAAGTCAATCATTCAAACTAATGATGATGAATCAATAAATCACTGCAGGGATTGAATATCAGTCAAAATGCATGTTTCCTGCTTTTAATGAGTTGAAATCACAAGAAAATAATCAAAATGATATTTGGGTCTTACAGTGTTAAAACATGACTGCTTCTGGCAAAAACAGCCTTATTTCGGCGAGAGAAGCACAATTCAAGTCAATCATTCAAACTAATGATGATGAATCAATAAATCACTGCAGGGATTGAATATCAGTCAAAATGCATGTTTCCTGCTTTTAATGAGTTGAAATCACAAGAAAATAATCAAAATGATATTTGGGTCTTACAGTGTTAAAACATGACTGCTTCTGGCAAAAACAGCCTTATTTCGTCGAGAGAAGAACAATTCAAGTCAATCATTCAAACTAATGATGATGAATCAATAAATCACTGCAGGGATTGAATATCAGTCAAAATGCATGTTTCCTGCTTTTAATGAGTTGAAATCACAAGAAAATAATCAAAATGATATTTGGGTCTTACAGTGTTAAAACATGACTGCTTCTGGCAAAAACAGCCTTATTTCGGCGAGAGAAGCACAATTCAAGTCAATCATTCAAACTAATGATGATGAATCAATAAATCACTGCAGGTATTGAATATCAGTCAAAATGCATGTTTCCTGCTTTTAATGAGTTGAAATCACAAGAAAAGAATCAAAATGATATTTGGGTCTTACAGTGTTAAAACATGACTGCTTCTGGCAAAAACAGCCTTATTTCGTCGAGAGAAGAACAATTCAAGTCAATCATTCAAACTAATGATGATGAATCAATAAATCACTGCAGGTATTGAATATCAGTCAAAATGCATGTTTCCTGCTTTTAATGAGTTGAAATCACAAGAAAATAATCAAAATGATATTTGGGTCTTACAGTGTTAAAACATGACTGCTTCTGGCAAAAACAGCCTTATTTCGGCGAGAGAAGCACAATTCAAGTCAATCATTCAAACGAATGATGATGAATCAATAAATCACTGCAGGTATTGAATATCAGTCAAAATGCATGTTTCCTGCTTTTAATGAGTTGAAATCACAAGAAAAGAATCAAAATGATATTTGGGTCTTACAGTGTTAAAACATGACTGCTTCTGGCAAAAACAGCCTTATTTCGTCGAGAGAAGAACAATTCAAGTCAATCATTCAAACTAATGATGATGAATCAATAAATAACTGCAGGTATTGAATATCAGTCAAAATGCATGTTTCCTGCTTTTAATGAGTTGAAATCACAAGAAAAGAGTCAAAATGATATTTGGGTCTTACAGTGTTAAAACATGACTGCTTCTGGCAAAACAGCCTTATTTCGGCGAGAGAAGCACAATTCAAGTCAATCATTCAAACTAATGATGATGAATCAATAATCACTGCAGGTATTGAATATCAGTCAAAATGCATGTTTCCTGCTTTTAATGAGTTGAAATCACAAGAAAATAATCAAAATGATATTTGGGTCTTACAGTGTTAAAACATGACTGCTTCTGGCAAAAACAGCCTTATTTCGGCGAGAGAAGAAACAATTCAAGTCAATCATTCAAACTAATGATGATGAATCAATAAATAACTGCAGGTATTGAATATCAGTCAAAATGCATGTTTCCTGCTTTTAATGAGTTGAAATCACAAGAAAATAATCAAAATGATATTTGGGTCTTACATTGTTAAAACATGACTGCTTCCGGCAAAAAACAGCCTTATTTCGGCGAGAGAAGCACAATTCAAGTCAATCATTCAAACTAATGATGATGAATCAATAAATCACTGCAGGTATTGAATATCAGTCAAAATGCATGTTTCCTGCTTTTAATGAGTTGAAATCACAAGAAAAGAGTCAAAATGATATTTGGGTCTTACAGTGTTAAAACATGACTGCTTCTGGCAAAAACAGCCTTATTTCGGCGAGAGAAGCACAATTCAAGTCAATCATTCAAACTAAAGATGATGAATCAATAAATCACTGCAGGTATTGAATATCAGTCAAAATGCATGTTTCCTGCTTTTAATGAGTTGAAATCACAAGAAAATAATCAAAATGATATTTGGGTCTTACAGTGTTAAAACATGACTGCTTCTGGCAAAAACAGCCTTATTTCGGTGAGAGAAGCACAATTCAAGTCAATCATTCAAACTAATGATGATGAATCAATAAATCACTGCAGGTATTGAATATTCAGTCAAAATGCATGTTTCCTGCTTTTAATGAGTTGAAATCACAAGAAAAGAGTCAAAATGATATTTGGGTCTTACAGTGTTAAAACATGACTGCTTCCGGCAAAAACAGCCTTATTTCGGCGAGAGAAGCACAATTCAAGTCAATCATTCAAACTAATGATGATGAATCAATAAATCACTGCAGGTATTGAATATCAGTCAAAATGCATGTTTCCTGCTTTTAATGAGTTGAAATCACAAGAAAATAATCAAAATGATATTTGGGTCTTACAGTGTTAAAACATGACTGCTTCTGGCAAAAACAGCCTTATTTCGGCGAGAGAAGCACAATTCAAGTCAATCATTCAAACTAATGATGATGAATCAATAAATCACTGCAGGTATTGAATATCAGTCAAAATGCATGTTTCCTGCTTTTAATGAGCTTGAAATCACAAGAAAATAATCAAAATGATATTTGGGTCTTACAGTGTTTAAAACATGACTGCTTCTGGCAAAAACAGCCTTATTTCGGCGAGAGAAGAACAATTCAAGTCAATCATTCAAACTAATGATGATGAATCAATAAATCACTGCAGGGATTGAATATCAGTCAAAATGCATGTTTCCTGCTTTTAATGAGTTGAAATCACAAGAAAATAATCAAAATGATATTTGGGGTCTTACAGTGTTAAAACATGACTGCTTCTGGCAAAAACAACCTTATTTCGTCGAGAGAAGAACAATTCAAGTCAATCATTCAAACTAATGATGATGAATCAATAAATCACTGCAGGGATTGAATATCAGTCAAAATGCATGTTTCCTACTTTTAATGAGTTGAAATCACAAGAAAATAATCAAAATGATATTTGGGTCTTACAGTGTTAAAACATGACTGCTTCTGGCAAAAACAGCCTTATTTCGGCGAGAGAAGCACAATTCAAGTCAATCATTCAAACTAATGATGATGAATCAATAAATCACTGCAGGTATTGAATATCAGTCAAAAAGCATGTTTCCTGCTTTTAATGAGTTGAAATCACAAGAAAAGATTCAAAATGATATTTGGGTCTTACAGTGTTAAAACATGACTGCTTCTGGCAAAAACAGCCTTATTTCGGCGAGAGAAGAACAATTCAAGTCAATCATTCAAACTAATGATGATGAATCAATAAATCACTGCAGGGATTGAATATCAGTCAAAATGCATGTTTCCTGCTTTTAATGAGTTGAAATTACAAGAAAATAATCAAAATGATATTTGGGTCTTACAGTGTTAAAACATGACTGCTTCTGGCAAAAACAGCCTTATTTCGGCGAGAGAAGCACAATTCAAGTCAATCATTCAAACTAATGATGATGAATCAATAAATCACTGCAGGTATTGAATATCAGTCAAAATGCATGTTTCCTGCTTTTAATGAGTTGAAATCACAAGAAAATAATCAAAATGATATTTGGGTCTTACAGTGTTAAAACATGACTGCTTCTGGCAAAAACAGCCTTATTTCGGCGAGAGAAGAACAATTCAAGTCAATCATTCAAACTAATGATGATGAATCAATAAATAACTGCAGGTATTGAATATCAGTCAAAATGCATGTTTCCTGCTTTTAATGAGTTGAAATCACAAGAAAATAATCAAAATGATATTTGGGTCTTACATTGTTAAAACATGACTGCTTCCGGCAAAAACAGCCTTATTTCGGCGAGAGAAGCACAATTCAAGTCAATCATTCAAACTAATGATGATGAATCAATAAATCACTGCAGGTATTGAATATCAGTCAAAATGCATGTTTCCTGCTTTTAATGAGTTGAAATCACAAGAAAAGAGTCAAAATGATATTTGGGTCTTACAGTGTTAAAACATGACTGCTTCTGGCAAAAACAGCCTTATTTCGGAGAGAGAAGCACAATTCAAGTCAATCATTCAAACTAAAGATGATGAATCAATAAATCACTGCAGGTATTGAATATCAGTCAAAATGCATGTTTCCTGCTTTTAATGAGTTGAAATCACAAGAAAATAATCAAAATGATATTTGGGTCTTACAGTGTTAAAACATGACTGCTTCTGGCAAAAACAGCCTTATTTCGGTGAGAGAAGCACAATTCAAGTCAATCATTCAAACTAATGATGATGAATCAATAAATCACTGCAGGTATTGAATATCAGTCAAAATGCATGTTTCCTGCTTTTAATGAGTTGAAATCACAAGAAAAGAGTCAAAATGATATTTGGGTCTTACAGTGTTAAAACATGACTGCTTCCGGCAAAACCAGCCTTATTTCGGCGAGAGAAGCACACTTCAAGTCAATCATTCAAACTAATGATGATGAATCAATAAATCACTGCAGGTATTGAATATCAGTCAAAATGCATGTTTCCTGCTTTTAATGAGTTGAAATCACAAGAAAAGAATCAAAATGATATTTGGGTCTTACAGTGTTAAAACATGACTGCTTCTGGCAAAAACAGCCTTATTTCGGCGAGAGAAGCACAATTCAAGTCAATCATTCAAACTAATGATGATGAATCAATAAATCACTGCAGGTATTGAACATCAGTCAAAATGCATGTTTCCTGCTTTTAATGAGTTGAAATCACAAGAAAATAATCAAAATGATATTTGGGTCTTACAGTGTTAAAACATGACTGCTTCTGGCAAAAACAGCCTTATTTCGGCGAGAGAAGAACAATTCAAGTCAATCATTCAAACTAATGATGATGAATCAATAAATCACTGCAGGGATTGAATATCAGTCAAAATGCATGTTTCCTGCTTTTAATGAGTTGAAATCACAAGAAAATAATCAAAATGATATTTGGGTCTTACAGTGTTAAAACATGACTGCTTCTGGCAAAAACAACCTTATTTCGTCGAGAGAAGAACAATTCAAGTCAATCATTCAAACTAATGATGATGAATCAATAAATCACTGCAGGGATTGAATATCAGTCAAAATGCATGTTTCCTGCTTTTAATGAGTTGAAATCACAAGAAAATAATCAAAATGATATTTGGGTCTTACAGTGTTAAAACATGACTGCTTCTGGCAAAAACAGCCTTATTTCGGCGAGAGAAGCACAATTCAAGTCAATCATTCAAACTAATGATGATGAATCAATAAATCACTGCAGGTATTGAATATCAGTCAAAAAGCATGTTTCCTGCTTTTAATGAGTTGAAATCACAAGAAAAGATTCAAAATGATATTTGGGTCTTACAGTGTTAAAACATGACTGCTTCTGGCAAAAACAGCCTTATTTCGGCGAGAGAAGAACAATTCAAGTCAATCATTCAAACTAATGATGATGAATCAATAAATCACTGCAGGGATTGAATATCAGTCAAAATGCATGTTTCCTGCTTTTAATGAGTTGAAATTACAAGAAAATAATCAAAATGATATTTGGGTCTTACAGTGTTAAAACATGACTGCTTCTGGCAAAAACAGCCTTATTTCGGCGAGAGAAGCACAATTCAAGTCAATCATTCAAACTAATGATGATGAATCAATAAATCACTGCAGGTATTGAATATCAGTCAAAATGCATGTTTCCTGCTTTTAATGAGTTGAAATCACAAGAAAAGAATCAAAATGATATTTGGGTCTTACAGTGTTAAAACATGACTGCTTCTGGCAAAAACAGCCTTATTTCGGCGAGAGAAGAACAATTCAAGTCAATCATTCAAACTAATGATGATGAATCAATAAATCACTGCAGGGATTGAATATCAGTCAAAATGCATGTTTCCTGCTTTTAATGAGTGTAAATCACAAGAAAATAATCAAAATGATATTTGGGTCTTACAGTGTTAAAACATGACTGCTTCTGGCAAAAACAGCCTTATTTCGGCGAGAGAAGCACAATTCAAGTCAATCATTCAAACTAATGATGATGAATCAATAAATCACTGCAGGTATTGAATATCAGTCAAAATGCATGTTTCCTGCTTTTAATGAGTTGAAATCACAAGAAAATAATCAAAATGATATTTGGGTCTTACAGTGTTAAAACATGACTGCTTCTGGCAAAAACAGCCTTATTTCGGCGAGAGAAGAACAATTCAAGTCAATCATTCAAACTAATGATGATGAATCAATAAATCACTGCAGGGATTGAATATCAGTCAAAATGCATGTTTCCTGCTTTTAATGAGTTGAAATCACAAGAAAATAATCAAAATGATATTTGGGTCTTACAGTGTTAAAACATGACTGCTTCTGGCAAAAACAACCTTATTTCGTCGAGAGAAGAACAATTCAAGTCAATCATTCAAACTAATGATGATGAATCAATAAATCACTGCAGGGATTGAATATCAGTCAAAATGCATGTTTCCTGCTTTTAATGAGTTGAAATCACAAGAAAATAATCAAAATGATATTTGGGTCTTACAGTGTTAAAACATGACTGCTTCTGGCAAAAACAGCCTTATTTCGGCGAGAGAAGAACAATTCAAGTCAATCATTCAAACTAATGATGATGAATCAATAAATCACTGCAGGGATTGAATATCAGTCAAAATGCATGTTTCCTGCTTTTAATGAGTGTAAATCACAAGAAAATAATCAAAATGATATTTGGGTCTTACAGTGTTAAAACATGACTGCTTCTGGCAAAAACAGCCTTATTTCGGCGAGAGAAGAACAATTCAAGTCAATCATTCAAACTAATGATGATGAATCAATAAATCACTGCAGGGATTGAATATCAGTCAAAATGCATGTTTCCTGCTTTTAATGAGTTGAAATCACAAGAAAAGAGTCAAAATGATATTTGGGTCTTACAGTGTTAAAACATGACTGCTTCTGGCAAAAACAGCCTTATTTCGGCGAGAGAAGCACAATTCAAGTCAATCATTCAAACTAATGATGATGAATCAATAAATCACTGCAGGTATTGAATATCAGTCAAAAAGCATGTTTCCTGCTTTTAATGAGTTGAAATCACAAGAAAAGATTCAAAATGATATTTGGGTCTTACAGTGTTAAAACATGACTGCTTCTGGCAAAAACAGCCTTATTTCGGCGAGAGAAGAACAATTCAAGTCAATCATTCAAACTAATGATGACGAATCAATAAATCACTGCAGGGATTGAATATCAGTCAAAAGGCATGTTTCCTGCTTTTAATGAGTTGAAATTACAAGAAAATAATCAAAATGATATTTGGGTCTTACAGTGTTAAAACATGACTGCTTCTGGCAAAAACAGCCTTATTTCGGCGAGAGAAGCACAATTCAAGTCAATCATTCAAACTAATGATGATGAATCAATAAATCACTGCAGGTATTGAATATCAGTCAAAATGCATGTTTCCTGCTTTTAATGAGTTGAAATCACAAGAAAAGAATCAAAATGATATTTGGGTCTTACAGTGTTAAAACATGACTGCTTCTGGCAAAAACAGCCTTATTTCGGCGAGAGAAGAACAATTCAAGTCAATCATTCAAACTAATGATGATGAATCAATAAATCACTGCAGGGATTGAATATCAGTCAAAATGCATGTTTCCTGCTTTTAATGAGTGTAAATCACAAGAAAATAATCAAAATGATATTTGGGTCTTACAGTGTTAAAACATGACTGCTTCTGGCAAAAACAGCCTTATTTCGGCGAGAGAAGCACAATTCAAGTCAATCATTCAAACTAATGATGATGAATCAATAAATCACTGCAGGTATTGAATATCAGTCAAAATGCATGTTTCCTGCTTTTAATGAGTTGAAATCACAAGAAAATAATCAAAATGATATTTGGGTCTTACAGTGTTAAAACATGACTGCTTCTGGCAAAAACAGCCTTATTTCGGCGAGAGAAGAACAATTCAAGTCAATCATTCAAACTAATGATGATGAATCAATAAATCACTGCAGGGATTGAATATCAGTCAAAATGCATGTTTCCTGCTTTTAATGAGTTGAAATCACAAGAAAATAATCAAAATGATATTTGGGTCTTACAGTGTTAAAACATGACTGCTTCTGGCAAAAACAACCTTATTTCGTCGAGAGAAGAACAATTCAAGTCAATCATTCAAACTAATGATGATGAATCAATAAATCACTGCAGGGATTGAATATCAGTCAAAATGCATGTTTCCTGCTTTTAATGAGTTGAAATCACAAGAAAATAATCAAAATGATATTTGGGTCTTACAGTGTTAAAACATGACTGCTTCTGGCAAAAACAGCCTTATTTCGGCGAGAGAAGCACAATTCAAGTCAATCATTCAAACTAATGATGATGAATCAATAAATCACTGCAGGTATTGAATATCAGTCAAAAAGCATGTTTCCTGCTTTTAATGAGTTGAAATCACAAGAAAAGATTCAAAATGATATTTGGGTCTTACAGTGTTAAAACATGACTGCTTCTGGCAAAAACAGCCTTATTTCGGCGAGAGAAGAACAATTCAAGTCAATCATTCAAACTAATGATGATGAATCAATAAATCACTGCAGGGATTGAATATCAGTCAAAATGCATGTTTCCTGCTTTTAATGAGTTGAAATTACAAGAAAATAATCAAAATGATATTTGGGTCTTACAGTGTTAAAACATGACTGCTTCTGGCAAAAACAGCCTTATTTCGGCGAGGGAAGCACAATTCAAGTCAATCATTCAAACTAATGATGATGAATCAATAAATCACTGCAGGGATTGAATATCAGTCAAAATGCATGTTTCCTGCTTTTAATGAGTTGAAATCACAAGAAAAGAATCAAAATGATATTTGGGTCTTACAGTGTTAAAACATGACTGCTTCTGGCAAAAACAGCCTTATTTCGGCGAGAGAAGAACAATTCAAGTCAATCATTCAAACTAATGATGATGAATCAATAAATCACTGCAGGGATTGAATATCAGTCAAAATGCATGTTTCCTGCTTTTAATGAGTGTAAATCACAAGAAAATAATCAAAATGATATTTGGGTCTTACAGTGTTAAAACATGACTGCTTCTGGCAAAAACAGCCTTATTTCGGCGAGAGAAGAACAATTCAAGTCAATCATTCAAACTAATGATGATGAATCAATAAATCACTGCAGGGATTGAATATCAGTCAAAATGCATGTTTCCTGCTTTTAATGAGTTGAAATCACAAGAAAAGAGTCAAAATGATATTTGGGTCTTACAGTGTTAAAACATGACTGCTTCTGGCAAAAACAGCCTTATTTCGGCGAGAGAAGCACAATTCAAGTCAATCATTCAAACTAATGATGTTGAATCAATAAATCACTGCAGGTATTGAATATCAGTCAAAAAGCATGTTTCCTGCTTTTAATGAGTTGAAATCACAAGAAAAGATTCAAAATGATATTTGGGTCTTACAGTGTTAAAACATGACTGCTTCTGGCAAAAACAGCCTTATTTCGGCGAGAGAAGAACAATTCAAGTCAATCATTCAAACTAATGATGACGAATCAATAAATCACTGCAGGGATTGAATATCAGTCAAAATGCATGTTTCCTGCTTTTAATGAGTTGAAATTACAAGAAAATAATCAAAATGATATTTGGGTCTTACAGTGTTAAAACATGACTGCTTCTGGCAAAAACAGCCTTATTTCGGCGAGAGAAGCACAATTCAAGTCAATCATTCAAACTAATGATGATGAATCAATAAATCACTGCAGGTATTGAATATCAGTCAAAATGCATGTTTCCTGCTTTTAATGAGTTGAAATCACAAGAAAAGAATCAAAATGATATTTGGGTCTTACAGT
>NW_026739075.1:0-32721 GCF_030273125.1 Centropristis striata
TTTTGGCCACCAGCAGTCATGTTTTAACACTGTAAGACCCAAATATCATTTTCACTCTTTTCTTGTGATTTCAACTCATTCTCAGCAGGAAACATGCATTCTCACTCATATTCAATCCCTGTAGTGATTTATTGATTCATCATCATTAGTATAAAGGATTGGCTGAAATTGTTCTTCTCTCGCCGAAATAAGGCTGTTTTGCGCACAAGCAGTCATGTTTGAACACTGTAAGACCCAAGTATCATTTTTACTCTTTTCTTGTGATTTCAACTCATTTTCAGCAGGAAACATGCATTTTCACTCATATTCAATCACTGCAGTGATTTATTGATTCATCATCATTAGTTTCAAGGATTGGCTGAAATTGTTCTTCTCTCGCCGAAATAAGGCTGTTTTGCGCACACAGTCATGTTTGAACACTGTAAGACCCAAATATAATATTGACTCTCTTCTTGTGATTTCAACTCATTTTCAGCAGGCAACATGCATTTTCACTCATATTCACTCCCTGTAGTGATTTATTGATTCATCATCATTAGTATCAAGGATTGGCTGAAATAGTTCTTCTCTCGCCGAAATAAGGCTGTTTTGGCCACCAGCAGTCATGTTTTAACACTGTAAGACCCAAATATCATTTTCACTCTTTTCTTGTGATTTCAACTCATTCTCAGCAGGAAACATGCATTTTCACTCATATTCAATCCCTGTAGTGATTTATTGATTCATCATCATTAGTATAAAGGATTGGCTGAAATTGTTCTTCTCTCGCCGAAATAAGGCTGTTTTGCGCACAAGCAGTCATGTTTGAACACTGTAAGACCCAAGTATCATTTTTACTCTTTTCTTGTGATTTCAACTCATTTTCAGCAGGAAACATGCATTTTCACTCATATTCACTCCCTGTAGTGATTTATTGATTCATCATCATTAGTATCAAGGATTGGCTGAAATTGTTCTTCTCTCGCCGAAATAAGGCTGTTTTGGCCACCAGCAGTCATGTTTTAACACTGTAAGACCCAAATATAATTTTCACTCTTTTCTTGTGATTTCAACTCATTCTCAGCAGGAAACATGCATTTTGACTCATATGCAATCCCTGTAGTGATTTATTGATTCATCATCATTAGTATCAAGGATTGGCTGAAATTGTTCTTCTCTCGCCGAAATAAGGCTGTTTTGGTCACCAGCAGTCATGTTTGAACACTGTAAGACCCAAATATAATAGTGACTCTCTTCTTGTGATTTCAACTCATTTTCAGCAGGCAACATGCATTTTCACTCATATTCACTCCCTGTAGTGGTTTATTGATTCATCATCATTAGTATCAAGGATTGGCTGAAATTGTTCTTCTCTCGCCGAAATAAGGCTGTTTTGGCTACCAGCAGTCATGTTTTAACACTGTAAGACCCAAATATCATTTTTACTCTTTTCTTGTGATTTCAACTCATTCTCAGCAGGAAACATGCATTTTGACTCATATGCAATCCCTGTAGTGATTTATTGATTCATCATCATTAGTATCAAGGATTGGCTGAAATTGTTCTTCTCTCGCCGAAATAAGGCTGTTTTGGCCACCAGCAGTCATGTTTTAACACTGTAAGACCCAAATATCATTTTCACTCTTTTCTTGTGATTTCAACTAATTCTCAGCAGGAAACATGCATTTTCACTCATATTCACTCCCTGTAGTGATTTATTGATTCATCATCATTAGTATCAAGGATTGGCTGAAATTGTTCTTCTCTTGCCGAAATTGTTGTCTTGTTTTGGCCACCAGCAGTCATGTTTGAACACTGTAAGACCCAAATATAATATTGACTCTCTTCTTGTGATTTCAACTCATTTTCAGCAGGAAACATGCATTTTCACTCATATTCACTCCCTGTAGTGATTTATTGATTCATCATCATTAGTATCAAGGATTGGCTGAAATTGTTCTTCTCTCGCCGAAATAAGGCTGTTTTGGCCACCAGCAGTCATGTTTTAACACTGTAAGACCCAAATATCATTTTCACTCTTTTCTTGTGATTTCAAGTCATTCTCAGCAGGAAACATGCATTTTGACTCATATTCAATCCCTGTAGTGATTTATTGATTCATCATCATTAGTATCAAGGATTGGCTGAAATTGTTCTTCTCTCGCCGAAATAAGGCTGTTTTGGCCACCAGCAGTCATGTTTTAACACTGTAAGACCCAAATATCATTTTCACTCTTTTCTTGTGATTTCAACTCATTCTCAGCAGGAAACATGCATTTTGACTCATATTCATTCCCTGTAGTGATTTATTGATTCATCATCATTAGTATCAAGGATTGGCTGAAATTGTTCTTCTCTCGCCGAAATAAGGCTGTTTTGGCCACCAGCAGTCATGTTTTAACACTGTAAGACCCAAATATCATTTTCACTCTTTTCTTGTGATTTCAACTCATTCTCAGCAGGAAACATGCATTCTCACTCATATTCAATCCCTGTAGTGATTTATTGATTCATCATCATTAGTATAAAGGATTGGCTGAAATTGTTCTTCTCTCGCCGAAATAAGGCTGTTTTGCGCACAAGCAGTCATGTTTGAACACTGTAAGACCCAAGTATCATTTTTACTCTTTTCTTGTGATTTCAACTCATTTTCAGCAGGAAACATGCATTTTCACTCATATTCAATCACTGCAGTGATTTATTGATTCATCATCATTAGTTTCAAGGATTGGCTGAAATTGTTCTTCTCTCGCCGAAATAAGGCTGTTTTGCGCACACAGTCATGTTTGAACACTGTAAGACCCAAATATAATATTGACTCTCTTCTTGTGATTTCAACTCATTTTCAGCAGGCAACATGCATTTTCACTCATATTCACTCCCTGTAGTGATTTATTGATTCATCATCATTAGTATCAAGGATTGGCTGAAATTGTTCTTCTCTCGCCGAAATAAGGCTGTTTTGGCCACCAGCAGTCATGTTTTAACACTGTAAGACCCAAATATAATTTTCACTCTTTTCTTGTGATTTCAACTCATTTTCAGCAGGAAACATGCATTTTGACTCATATGCAATCCCTGTAGTGATTTATTGATTCATCATCATTAGTATCAAGGATTGGCTGAAATTGTTCTTCTCTCGCCGAAATAAGGCTGTTTTGGCCACCAGCAGTCATGTTTTAACACTGTAAGACCCAAATATCATTTTCACTCTTTTCTTGTGATTTCAACTCATTCTCAGCAGGAAACATGCATTTTCACTCATATTCACTCCCTGTAGTGATTTATTGATTCATCATCATTAGTATCAAGGATTGGCTGAAATTGTTCTTCTCTTGCCGAAATTGTTGTCTTGTTTTGGCCACCAGCAGTCATGTTTGAACACTGTAAGACCCAAATATAATATTGACTCTCTTCTTGTGATTTCAACTCATTTTCAGCAGGAAACATGCATTTTCACTCATATTCACTCCCTGTAGTGATTTATTGATTCATCATCATTAGTATCAAGGATTGGCTGAAATTGTTCTTCTCTCGCCGAAATAAGGCTGTTTTGGCCACCAGCAGTCATGTTTTAACACTGTAAGACCCAAATATAATTTTCACTCTTTTCTTGTGATTTCAACTCATTCTCAGCAGGAAACATGCATTTTGACTCATATGCAATCCCTGTAGTGATTTATTGATTCATCATCATTAGTATCAAGGATTGGCTGAAATTGTTCTTCTCTCGCTGAAATAAGGCTGTTTTGGCCACCAGCAGTCATGTTTTAACACTGTAAGACCCAAATATCATTTTCACTCTTTTCTTGTGATTTCAACTCATTCTCAGCAGGAAACATGCATTTTGACTCATATTCAATCCCTGTAGTGATTTATTGATTCATCATCATTAGTATCAAGGATTGGCTGAAATTGTTCTTCTCTCGCCGAAATAAGGCTGTTTTGGCCACCAGCAGTCATGTTTTAACACTGTAAGACCCAAATATCATTTTCACTCTTTTCTTGTGATTTCAACTCATTCTCAGCAGGAAACATGCATTTTGACTCATATTCAATCCCTGTAGTGATTTATTGATTCATCATCATTAGTATCAAGGATTGGCTGAAATTGTTCTTCTCTCGCCGAAATAAGGCTGTTTTGGCCACCAGCAGTCATGTTTTAACACTGTAAGACCCAAATATCATTTTCACTCTTTTCTTGTGATTTCAACTCATTCTCAGCAGGAAACATGCATTCTCACTCATATTCAATCCCTGTAGTGATTTATTGATTCATCATCATTAGTATAAAGGATTGGCTGAAATTGTTCTTCTCTCGCCGAAATAAGGCTGTTTTGCGCACAAGCAGTCATGTTTGAACACTGTAAGACCCAAGTATCATTTTTACTCTTTTCTTGTGATTTCAACTCATTTTCAGCAGGAAACATGCATTTTCACTCATATTCAATCACTGCAGTGATTTATTGATTCATCATCATTAGTTTCAAGGATTGGCTGAAATTGTTCTTCTCTCGCCGAAATAAGGCTGTTTTGCGCACACAGTCATGTTTGAACACTGTAAGACCCAAATATAATATTGACTCTCTTCTTGTGATTTCAACTCATTTTCAGCAGGCAACATGCATTTTCACTCATATTCACTCCCTGTAGTGATTTATTGATTCATCATCATTAGTATCAAGGATTGGCTGAAATAGTTCTTCTCTCGCCGAAATAAGGCTGTTTTGGCCACCAGCAGTCATGTTTTAACACTGTAAGACCCAAATATCATTTTCACTCTTTTCTTGTGATTTCAACTCATTCTCAGCAGGAAACATGCATTTTCACTCATATTCAATCCCTGTAGTGATTTATTGATTCATCATCATTAGTATAAAGGATTGGCTGAAATTGTTCTTCTCTCGCCGAAATAAGGCTGTTTTGCGCACAAGCAGTCATGTTTGAACACTGTAAGACCCAAGTATCATTTTTACTCTTTTCTTGTGATTTCAACTCATTTTCAGCAGGAAACATGCATTTTCACTCATATTCACTCCCTGTAGTGATTTATTGATTCATCATCATTAGTATCAAGGATTGGCTGAAATTGTTCTTCTCTCGCCGAAATAAGGCTGTTTTGGCCACCAGCAGTCATGTTTTAACACTGTAAGACCCAAATATAATTTTCACTCTTTTCTTGTGATTTCAACTCATTCTCAGCAGGAAACATGCATTTTGACTCATATGCAATCCCTGTAGTGATTTATTGATTCATCATCATTAGTATCAAGGATTGGCTGAAATTGTTCTTCTCTCGCCGAAATAAGGCTGTTTTGGTCACCAGCAGTCATGTTTGAACACTGTAAGACCCAAATATAATAGTGACTCTCTTCTTGTGATTTCAACTCATTTTCAGCAGGCAACATGCATTTTCACTCATATTCACTCCCTGTAGTGGTTTATTGATTCATCATCATTAGTATCAAGGATTGGCTGAAATTGTTCTTCTCTCGCCGAAATAAGGCTGTTTTGGCTACCAGCAGTCATGTTTTAACACTGTAAGACCCAAATATCATTTTTACTCTTTTCTTGTGATTTCAACTCATTCTCAGCAGGAAACATGCATTTTGACTCATATGCAATCCCTGTAGTGATTTATTGATTCATCATCATTAGTATCAAGGATTGGCTGAAATTGTTCTTCTCTCGCCGAAATAAGGCTGTTTTGGCCACCAGCAGTCATGTTTTAACACTGTAAGACCCAAATATCATTTTCACTCTTTTCTTGTGATTTCAACTAATTCTCAGCAGGAAACATGCATTTTCACTCATATTCACTCCCTGTAGTGATTTATTGATTCATCATCATTAGTATCAAGGATTGGCTGAAATTGTTCTTCTCTTGCCGAAATTGTTGTCTTGTTTTGGCCACCAGCAGTCATGTTTGAACACTGTAAGACCCAAATATAATATTGACTCTCTTCTTGTGATTTCAACTCATTTTCAGCAGGAAACATGCATTTTCACTCATATTCACTCCCTGTAGTGATTTATTGATTCATCATCATTAGTATCAAGGATTGGCTGAAATTGTTCTTCTCTCGCCGAAATAAGGCTGTTTTGGCCACCAGCAGTCATGTTTTAACACTGTAAGACCCAAATATCATTTTCACTCTTTTCTTGTGATTTCAACTCATTCTCAGCAGGAAACATGCATTTTGACTCATATTCAATCCCTGTAGTGATTTATTGATTCATCATCATTAGTATCAAGGATTGGCTGAAATTGTTCTTCTCTCGCCGAAATAAGGCTGTTTTGGCCACCAGCAGTCATGTTTTAACACTGTAAGACCCAAATATCATTTTCACTCTTTTCTTGTGATTTCAACTCATTCTCAGCAGGAAACATGCATTTTGACTCATATTCATTCCCTGTAGTGATTTATTGATTCATCATCATTAGTATCAAGGATTGGCTGAAATTGTTCTTCTCTCGCCGAAATAAGGCTGTTTTGGCCACCAGCAGTCATGTTTTAACACTGTAAGACCCAAATATCATTTTCACTTTTTTCTTGTGATTTCAACTCATTCTCAGCAGGAAACATGCATTCTCACTCATATTCAATCCCTGTAGTGATTTATTGATTCATCATCATTAGTATAAAGGATTGGCTGAAATTGTTCTTCTCTCGCCGAAATAAGGCTGTTTTGCGCACAAGCAGTCATGTTTGAACACTGTAAGACCCAAGTATCATTTTTACTCTTTTCTTGTGATTTCAACTCATTTTCAGCAGGAAACATGCATTTTCACTCATATTCAATCACTGCAGTGATTTATTGATTCATCATCATTAGTTTCAAGGATTGGCTGAAATTGTTCTTCTCTCGCCGAAATAAGGCTGTTTTGCGCACACAGTCATGTTTGAACACTGTAAGACCCAAATATAATATTGACTCTCTTCTTGTGATTTCAACTCATTTTCAGCAGGCAACATGCATTTTCACTCATATTCACTCCCTGTAGTGATTTATTGATTCATCATCATTAGTATCAAGGATTGGCTGAAATAGTTCTTCTCTCGCCGAAATAAGGCTGTTTTGGCCACCAGCAGTCATGTTTTAACACTGTAAGACCCAAATATCATTTTCACTCTTTTCTTGTGATTTCAACTCATTCTCAGCAGGAAACATGCATTTTCACTCATATTCAATCCCTGTAGTGATTTATTGATTCATCATCATTAGTATAAAGGATTGGCTGAAATTGTTCTTCTCTCGCCGAAATAAGGCTGTTTTGCGCACAAGCAGTCATGTTTGAACACTGTAAGACCCAAGTATCATTTTTACTCTTTTCTTGTGATTTCAACTCATTTTCAGCAGGAAACATGCATTTTCACTCATATTCACTCCCTGTAGTGATTTATTGATTCATCATCATTAGTATCAAGGATTGGCTGAAATTGTTCTTCTCTCGCCGAAATAAGGCTGTTTTGGCCACCAGCAGTCATGTTTTAACACTGTAAGACCCAAATATAATTTTCACTCTTTTCTTGTGATTTCAACTCATTCTCAGCAGGAAACATGCATTTTGACTCATATGCAATCCCTGTAGTGATTTATTGATTCATCATCATTAGTATCAAGGATTGGCTGAAATTGTTCTTCTCTCGCCGAAATAAGGCTGTTTTGGCCACCAGCAGTCATGTTTTAACACTGTAAGACCCAAATATCATTTTCACTCTTTTCTTGTGATTTCAACTAATTCTCAGCAGGAAACATGCATTTTCACTCATATTCACTCCCTGTAGTGATTTATTGATTCATCATCATTAGTATCAAGGATTGGCTGAAATTGTTCTTCTCTTGCCGAAATTGTTGTCTTGTTTTGGCCACCAGCAGTCATGTTTGAACACTGTAAGACCCAAATATAATATTGACTCTCTTCTTGTGATTTCAACTCATTTTCAGCAGGAAACATGCATTTTCACTCATATTCACTCCCTGTAGTGATTTATTGATTCATCATCATTAGTATCAAGGATTGGCTGAAATTGTTCTTCTCTCGCCGAAATAAGGCTGTTTTGGCCACCAGCAGTCATGTTTTAACACTGTAAGACCCAAATATAATTTTCACTCTTTTCTTGTGATTTCAACTCATTCTCAGCAGGAAACATGCATTTTGACTCATATGCAATCCCTGTAGTGATTTATTGATTCATCATCATTAGTATCAAGGATTGGCTGAAATTGTTCTTCTCTCGCTGAAATAAGGCTGTTTTGGCCACCAGCAGTCATGTTTTAACACTGTAAGACCCAAATATCATTTTCACTCTTTTCTTGTGATTTCAACTCATTCTCAGCAGGAAACATGCATTTTGACTCATATTCAATCCCTGTAGTGATTTATTGATTCATCATCATTAGTATCAAGGATTGGCTGAAATTGTTCTTCTCTCGCCGAAATAAGGCTGTTTTGGCCACCAGCAGTCATGTTTTAACACTGTAAGACCCAAATATCATTTTCACTCTTTTCTTGTGATTTCAACTCATTCTCAGCAGGAAACATGCATTTTGACTCATATTCAATCCCTGTAGTGATTTATTGATTCATCATCATTAGTATCAAGGATTGGCTGAAATTGTTCTTCTCTCGCCGAAATAAGGCTGTTTTGGCCACCAGCAGTCATGTTTTAACACTGTAAGACCCAAATATCATTTTCACTCTTTTCTTGTGATTTCAACTCATTCTCAGCAGGAAACATGCATTCTCACTCATATTCAATCCCTGTAGTGATTTATTGATTCATCATCATTAGTATAAAGGATTGGCTGAAATTGTTCTTCTCTCGCCGAAATAAGGCTGTTTTGCGCACAAGCAGTCATGTTTGAACACTGTAAGACCCAAGTATCATTTTTACTCTTTTCTTGTGATTTCAACTCATTTTCAGCAGGAAACATGCATTTTCACTCATATTCAATCACTGCAGTGATTTATTGATTCATCATCATTAGTTTCAAGGATTGGCTGAAATTGTTCTTCTCTCGCCGAAATAAGGCTGTTTTGCGCACAAGCAGTCATGTTTGAACACTGTAAGACCCAAATATAATATTGACTCTCTTCTTGTGATTTCAACTCATTTTCAGCAGGCAACATGCATTTTAACTCATATTCACTCCCTGTAGTGATTTATTGATTCATCATCATTAGTATCAAGGACTGGCTGAAATAGTTCTTCTCTCGCCGAAATAAGGCTGTTTTGGCCACCAGCAGTCATGTTTTAACACTGTAAGACCCAAATATCATTTTCACTCTTTTCTTGTGATTTCAACTCATTCTCAGCAGGAAACATGCATTTTCACTCATATTCAATCCCTGTAGTGATTTATTGATTCATCATCATTAGTATAAAGGATTGGCTGAAATTGTTCTTCTCTCGCCGAAATAAGGCTGTTTTGCGCACAAGCAGTCATGTTTGAACACTGTAAGACCCAAGTATCATTTTTACTCTTTTCTTGTGATTTCAACTCATTTTCAGCAGGAAACATGCATTTTCACTCATATTCACTCCCTGTAGTGATTTATTGATTCATCATCATTAGTATCAAGGATTGGCTGAAATTGTTCTTCTCTCGCCGAAATAAGGCTGTTTTGGCCACCAGCAGTCATGTTTTAACACTGTAAGACCCAAATATCATTTTCACTCTTTTCTTGTGATTTCAACTCATTCTCAGCAGGAAACATGCATTTTGACTCATATTCAATCCCTGTAGTGATTTATTGATTCATCATCATTAGTATCAAGGATTGGCTGAAATTGTTCTTCTCTCGCCAAAATAAGGCTGTTTTGGCCACCAGCAGTCATGTTTTAACACTGTAAGACCCAAATATCATTTTCACTCTGTTCTTGTGATTTCAACTCATTCTCAGCAGGAAACATGCATTTTCACTCATATTCACTCCCTGTATTGATTTAGTGATTCATCATCATTAGTATCAAGGATTGGCTGAAATTGTTCTTCTCTCGCCGAAATAAGGCTGTTTTGGCCACCAGCAGTCATGTTTTAACACTGTAAGACCCAAATATCATTTTCACTCTTTTCTTGTGATTTCAACTTATTCTCAGCAGGAAACATGCATTTTGACTCATATGCAATCCCTGTAGTGATTTATTGATTCATCATCATTAGTATAAAGGATTGGCTGAAATTGTTCTTCTCTCGCCGAAATAAGGCTGTTTTGGCCACCAGCAGTCATGTTTTAACACTGTAAGACACAAGTATCATTTTTACTCTTTTCTTGTGATTTCAACTCATTTTCAGCAGGAAACATGCATTTTCACTCATATTCAATCCCTGTAGTGATTTATTGATTCATCATCATTAGTATAAAGGATTGGCTGAAATTGTTCTTCTCTCGCCGAAATAAGGGTGTTTTGCGCACAAGCAGTCATGTTTGAACACTGTAACACCCAAGTATCATTTTTACTCTTTTCTTGTGATTTCAACTCATTTTCAGCAGGAAACATGCATTTTCACTCATATTCAATCCATGTAGTGATTTATTGATTCATCATCATTAGTTTCAAGGATTGGCTGAAATTGTTCTTCTCTCGCCGAAATAAGGCTGTTTTGGCCACCAGCAGTCATGTTTTAACACTGTAAGACCCAAGTATCATTTTCACTCTTTTCTTGTGATTTCAACTCATTCTCAGCAGGAAACATGCATTTTCACTCATATTCAATCCCTGCAGTGATTTATTGATTCATCATCATTAGTTTCAAGGATTGGCTGAAATTGTTCTTCTCTCGCCGAAATAAGGCTGTTTTGGCCACCAGCAGTCATGTTTTAACACTGTAAGACCCAAATATCATTTTCACTCTTTTCTTGTGATTTCAACTCATTCTCAGCAGGAAACATGCATTTTCACTCATATTCAATCCCTGCAGTGATTTATTGATTCATCATCATTAGTTTCAAGGATTGGCTGAAATTGTTCTTCTCTCGCCGAAATAAGGCTGTTTTGGGCACCAGCAGTCATGTTTTAACACTGTAAGACCCAAATATCATTTTCACTCTTTTCTTGTGATTTCAACTCATTCTCAGCAGGAAACATGCATTCTCACTCATATTCAATCCCTGTAGTGATTTATTGATTCATCATCATTAGTATAAAGGATTGGCTGAAATTGTTCTTCTCCCGCCGAAATAAGGCTGTTTTGCGCACAAGCAGTCATGTTTTAATACTGTAAGACCCAAATATCATTTTCACTCTTTTCTTGTGATTTCAACTCATTCTCAGCAGGAAACATGCATTCTCACTCATATTCAATCCCTGTAGTGATTTATTGATTCATCATCATTAGTATAAAGGATTGGCTGAAATTGTTCTTCTCCCGCCGAAATAAGGCTGTTTTGCGCACAAGCAGTCATGTTTGAACACTGTAAGACCCAAGTATCATTTTTACTCTTTTCTTGTGATTTCAACTCATTTTCAGCAGGAAACATGCATTTTCACTCATATTCAATCCCTGCAGTGATTTATTGATTCATCATCATTAGTTTCAAGGATTGGCTGAAATTGTTCTTCTCTCACCGAAATAAGGCTTTTTTGCGCACAAGCAGTCATGTTTGAACACTGTAAGACCCAAATATAATATTGACTCTCTTCTTGTGATTTCAACTCATTTTCAGCAGGCAACATGCATTTTCACTCATATTCACTCCCTGTAGTGATTTATTGATTCATCATCATTAGTATCAAGGATTGGCTGAAATTGTTCTTCTCTCGCCGAAATAAGGCTGTTTTGGCCACCAGCAGTCATGTTTTAACACTGTAAGACCCAAATATCATTTTCACTCTTTTCTTGTGATTTCAACTCATTCTCAGCAGGAAACATGCATTCTCACTCATATTCAATCCCTGTAGTGATTTATTGATTCATCATCATTAGTATAAAGGATTGGCTGAAATTGTTCTTCTCTCGCCGAAATAAGGCTGTTTTGCGCACAAGCAGTCATGTTTGAACACTGTAAGACCCAAGTATCATTTTTACTCTTTTCTTGTGATTTCAACTCATTTTCAGCAGGAAACATGCATTTTCACTCATATTCAATCCCTGCAGTGATTTATTGATTCATCATCATTAGTTTCAAGGATTGGCTGAAATTGTTCTTCTCTCGCCGAAATAAGGCTGTTTTGCGCACAAGCAGTCATGTTTGAACACTGTAAGACCCAAATATAATATTGACTCTCTTCTTGTGATTTCAACTCATTTTCAGCAGGCAACATGCATTTTCACTCATATTCACTCCCTGTAGTGATTTATTGATTCATCATCATTAGTATCAAGGATTGGCTGAAATTGTTCTTCTCTCGCCGAAATAAGGCTGTTTTGGCCACCAGCAGTCATGTTTTAACACTGTAAGACCCAAATATAATATTGACTCTTTTCTTGTGATTTCAACTCATTTTCTGCAGGAAACATGCATTTTCACTCATATTCACTCCCTGTAGTGATTTATTGATTCATCATCATTAGTATCAAGGATTGGCTGAAATTGTTCTTCTCTTGCCGAAATAAGGCTGTTTTGGCCACCAGCAGTCATGTTTTAACACTGTAAGACCCAAATATCATTTTCACTCTTTTCTTGTGATTTCAACTCATTCTCAGCAGGAAACATGCATTTTGACTCATATTCAATCCCTGTAGTGATTTATTGATTCATCATCATTAGTATCAAGGATTGGCTGAAATTGTTCTTCTCTCGCCGAAATAAGGCTGTTTTGGCCACCAGCAGTCATGTTTTAACACTGTAAGACCCAAATATCATTTTCACTCTGTTCTTGTGATTTCAACTCATTCTCAGCAGGAAACATGCATTTTCACTCATATTCACTCCCTGTAGTGATTTAGTGATTCATCATCATTAGTATCAAGGATTGGCTGAAATTGTTCTTCTCTCACCGAAATAAGGCTGTTTTGCGCACAAGCAGTCATGTTTGAACACTGTAAGACCCAAGTATCATTTTTACTCTTTTCTTGTGATTTCAACTCATTTTCAGCAGGAAACATACATTTTCACTCATATTCAATCCCTGTAGTGATTTATTGATTCATCATCATTAGTATCAAGGATTGGCTGAAATTGTTCTTCTCTCGCCGAAATAAGGCTGTTTTGGCCACCAGCAGTCATGTTTTAACACTGTAAGACCCAAATATCATTTTCACTCTTTTCTTGTGATTTCAACTCATTCTCAGCAGGAAACATGCATTTTGACTCATATGCAATCCCTGTAGTGATTTATTGATTCATCATCATTAGTATAAAGGATTGGCTGAAATTGTTCTTCTCTCGCCGAAATAAGGCTGTTTTGGCCACCAGCAGTCATGTTTGAACACTGTAAGACCCAAATATAATATTGACTCTCTTCTTGTGATTTCAACTCATTTTCAGCAGGCAACATGCATTTTCACTCATATTCACTACCTGTAGTGATTAATTGATTCATCATCATTAGTATCAAGGATTGGCTGAAATTGTTCTTCTCTCGCCGAAATAAGGCTGTTTTGCGCACAAGCAGTCATGTTTGAACACTGTAAGACCCAAGTATCATTTTACTCTTTTCTTGTGATTTCAACTCATTTTCAGCAGGAAACATGCATTTTCACTCATATTCAATCACTGCAGTGATTTATTGATTCATCATCATTAGTTTCAAGGATTGGCTGAAATTGTTCTTCTCTCTCCGAAATAAGGCTGTTTTGCGCACAAGCAGTCATGTTTGAACACTGTAAGACCCAAATATAATATTGACTCTCTTCTTGTGATTTCAACTCATTTTCAGCAGGCAACATGCATTTTCACTCATATTCACTCCCTGTAGTGATTTATTGATTCATCATCATTAGTATCAAGGATTGGCTGAAATAGTTCTTCTCTTGCCGAAATAAGGCTGTTTTGGCCACCAGCAGTCATGTTTTATCACTGTAAGACCCAAATATCATTTTCACTCTTTTCTTGTGATTTCAACTCATTCTCAGCAGGAAACATGCATTTTCACTCATATTCAATCCCTGTAGTGATTTATTGATTCATCATCATTAGTATAAAGGATTGGCTGAAATTGTTCTTCTCTCGCCGAAATAAGGCTGTTTTGCGCACAAGCAGTCATGTTTGAACACTGTAAGACCCAAGTATCATTTTTACTCTTTTCTTGTGATTTCAACTCATTTTCAGCAGGAAACATGCATTTTCACTCATATTCAATCCCTGTAGTGATTTATTGATTCATCATCATTAGTATTAAGGATTGGATGAAATTGTTCTTCTCTCGCCGAAATAAGGCTGTTTTGGCCACCAGCAGTCATGTTTTAACACTGTAAGACCCAAATATCATTTTCACTCTTTTCTTGTGATTTCAACTCATTCTCAGCAGGAAACATGCATTTTGAATCATTTTCAATCCCTGTAGTGATTTATTGATTCATCATCATTAGTATCAAGGATTGGCTGAAATTGTTCTTCTCTCGCCGAAATAAGGCTGTTTTGGCCACCAGCAGTCATGTTTTAACACTGTAAGACCCAAGTATCATTTTTACTCTTTTCTTGTGATTTCAACTCATTTTCTGCAGGAAACATGCATTTTCACTCATATTTACTCCCTGTAGTGATTTATTGATTCATCATCATTAGTATCAAGGATTGGCTGAAATTGTTCTTCTCTCGCCGAAATAAGGCTGTTTTGGCCACCAGCAGTCATGTTTTAACACTGTAAGACCCAAATATCATTTTCACTCTGTTCTTGTGATTTCAACTCATTCTCAGCAGGAAACATGCATTTTCACTCATATTCACTCCCTGTATTGATTTAGTGATTCATCATCATTAGTATCAAGGATTGGCTGAAATTGTTCTTCTCTCGCCGAAATAAGGCTGTTTTGGCCACCAGCAGTCATGTTTTAACACTGTAAGACCCAAATATCATTTTCACTCTTTTCTTGTGATTTCAACTCATTCTCAGCAGGAAACCTGCATTTTGACTCATATGCAATCCCTGTAGTGATTTATTGATTCATCATCATTAGTATAAAGGATTGGCTGAAATTGTTCTTCTCTCGCCGAAATAAGGCTGTTTTGGCCACCAGCAGTCATGTTTTAACACTGTAAGACACAAGTATCATTTTTACTCTTTTCTTGTGATTTCAACTCATTTTCAGCAGGAAACATGCATTTTGACTCATATTCAATCCCTGTAGTGATTTATTGATTCATCATCATTAGTATAAAGGATTGGCTGAAATTGTTCTTCTCTCGCCGAAATAAGGGTGTTTTGCGCACAAGCAGTCATGTTTGAACACTGTAACACCCAAGTATCATTTTTACTCTTTTCTTGTGATTTCAACTCATTTTCAGCAGGAAACATGCATTTTCACTCATATTCAATCCATGTAGTGATTTATTGATTCATCATCATTAGTTTCAAGGATTGGCTGAAATTGTTCTTCTCTCGCCGAAATAAGGCTGTTTTGGCCACCAGCAGTCATGTTTTAACACTGCAAGACCCAAATATCATTTTCACTCTTTTCTTGTGATTTCAACTCATTCTCAGCAGGAAACATGCATTTTGAATCATATTCAATCCCTGTAGTGATTTATTGATTCATCATCATTAGTATCAAGGATTGGCTGAAATTGTTCTTCTCTCCCCGAAATAAGGCTGTTTTGGCCACCAGCAGTCATGTTTTAATACTGTAAGACCCAAGTATCATTTTTACTCTTTTCTTGTGATTTCAACTCATTCTCAGCAGGAAACATGCATTTTCACTCATATTCAATCCCTGCAGTGATTTATTGATTCATCATCATTAGTTTCAAGGATTGGCTGAAATTGTTCTTCTCTCGCCGAAATAAGGCTGTTTTGGCCACCAGCAGTCATGTTTTAACACTGTAAGACCCAAATATCATTTTCACTCTTTTCTTGTGATTTCAACTCATTCTCAGCAGGAAACATGCATTCTCACTCATATTCAATCCCTGTAGTGATTTATTGATTCATCATCATTAGTATCAAGGATTGGCTGAAATAGTTCTTCTCTTGCCGAAATAAGGCTGTTTTGGCCACCAGCAGTCATGTTTTAACACTGTAAGACCCAAATATCATTTTCACTCTTTTCTTGTGATTTCAACTCATTCTCAGCAGGAAACATGCATTTTCACTCATATTCAATCCCTGTAGTGATTTATTGATTCATCATCATTAGTATAAAGGATTGGCTGAAATTGTTCTTCTCTCGCCGAAATAAGGCTGTTTTGCGCACAAGCAGTCATGTTTGAACACTGTAAGACCCAAGTATCATTTTTACTCTTTTCTTGTGATTTCAACTCATTTTCAGCAGGAAACATGCATTTTCACTCATATTCAATCCCTGTAGTGATTTATTGATTCATCATCATTAGTATCAAGGATTGGATGAAATTGTTCTTCTCTCGCCGAAATAAGGCTGTTTTGGCCACCAGCAGTCATGTTTTAACACTGTAAGACCCATATATCATTTTCACTCTTTTCTTGTGATTTCAACTCATTCTCAGCAGGAAACATGCATTTTGAATCATTTTCAATCCCTGTAGTGATTTATTGATTCATCATCATTAGTATCAAGGATTGGCTGAAATTGTTCTTCTCTCGCCGAAATAAGGCTGTTTTGGCCACCAGCAGTTATGTTTTAACACTGTAAGACCCAAATATCATTTTCACTCTTTTCTTGTGATTTCAACTCATTCTCAGCAGGAAACATGCATTTTCACTCATATTCAATCCCTGTAGTGATTTATTGATTCATCATCATTAGTATAAAGGATTGGCTGAAATTGTTCTTCTCTCGCCGAAATAAGGCTGTTTTGCGCACAAGCAGTCATGTTTGAACACTGTAACACCCAAGTATCATTTTTACTCTTTTCTTGTGATTTCAACTCATTTTCAGCAGGAAACATGCATTTTCACTCATATTCAATCCATGTAGTGATTTATTGATTCATCATCATTAGTTTCAAGGATTGGCTGGAATTGTTCTTCTCTCGCCGAAATAAGGCTGTTTTGGCCACCAGCAGTCATGTTTTAACACTGTAAGACCCAAATATCATTTTCACTCTTTTCTTGTGATTTCAACTCATTCTCAGCAGGAAACATGCATTCTCACTCATATTCAATCCCTGTAGTGATTTATTGATTCATCATCATTAGTATAAAGGATTGGCTGAAATTGTTCTTCTCTCGCCGAAATAAGGCTGTTTTGCGCACAAGCAGTCATGTTTGAACACTGTAAGACCCAAGTATCATTTTTACTCTTTTCTTGTGATTTCAACTCATTTTCAGCAGGAAACATGCATTTTCACTCATATTCAATCACTGCAGTGATTTATTGATTCATCATCATTAGTTTCAAGGATTGGCTGAAATTGTTCTTCTCTCGCCGAAATAAGGCTGTTTTGCGCACAAGCAGTCATGTTTGAACACTGTAAGACCCAAATATAATATTGACTCTCTTCTTGTGATTTCAACTCATTTTCAGCAGGCAACATGCATTTTCACTCATATTCACTCCCTGTAGTGATTTATTGATTCATCATCATTAGTATCAAGGATTGGCTGAAATAGTTCTTCTCTCGCCGAAATAAGGCTGTTTTGGCCACCAGCAGTCATGTTTTAACACTGTAAGACCCAAATATCATTTTCACTCTTTTCTTGTGATTTCAACTCATTCTCAGCAGGAAACATGCATTTTCACTCATATTCAATCCCTGTAGTGATTTATTGATTCATCATCATTAGTATAAAGGATTGGCTGAAATTGTTCTTCTCTCGCCGAAATAAGGCTGTTTTGCGCACAAGCAGTCATGTTTGAACACTGTAAGACCCAAGTATCATTTTTACTCTTTTCTTGTGATTTCAACTCATTTTCAGCAGGAAACATGCATTTTCACTCATATTCACTCCCTGTAGTGATTTATTGATTCATCATCATTAGTATCAAGGATTGGCTGAAATTGTTCTTCTCTCGCCGAAATAAGGCTGTTTTGGCCACCAGCAGTCATGTTTTAACACTGTAAGACCCAAATATCATTTTCACTCTTTTCTTGTGATTTCAACTCATTCTCAGCAGGAAACATGCATTTTGACTCATATTCAATCCCTGTAGTGATTTATTGATTCATCATCATTAGTATCAAGGATTGGCTGAAATTGTTCTTCTCTCGCCAAAATAAGGCTGTTTTGGCCACCAGCAGTCATGTTTTAACACTGTAAGACCCAAATATCATTTTCACTCTGTTCTTGTGATTTCAACTCATTCTCAGCAGGAAACATGCATTTTCACTCATATTCACTCCCTGTATTGATTTAGTGATTCATCATCATTAGTATCAAGGATTGGCTGAAATTGTTCTTCTCTCGCCGAAATAAGGCTGTTTTGGCCACCAGCAGTCATGTTTTAACACTGTAAGACCCAAATATCATTTTCACTCTTTTCTTGTGATTTCAACTCATTCTCAGCAGGAAACATGCATTTTGACTCATATGCAATCCCTGTAGTGATTTATTGATTCATCATCATTAGTATAAAGGATTGGCTGAAATTGTTCTTCTCTCGCCGAAATAAGGCTGTTTTGGCCACCAGCAGTCATGTTTTAACACTGTAAGACACAAGTATCATTTTTACTCTTTTCTTGTGATTTCAACTCATTTTCAGCAGGAAACATGCATTTTCACTCATATTCAATCCCTGTAGTGATTTATTGATTCATCATCATTAGTATAAAGGATTGGCTGAAATTGTTCTTCTCTCGCCGAAATAAGGGTGTTTTGCGCACAAGCAGTCATGTTTGAACACTGTAACACCCAAGTATCATTTTTACTCTTTTCTTGTGATTTCAACTCATTTTCAGCAGGAAACATGCATTTTCACTCATATTCAATCCATGTAGTGATTTATTGATTCATCATCATTAGTTTCAAGGATTGGCTGAAATTGTTCTTCTCTCGCCGAAATAAGGCTGTTTTGGCCACCAGCAGTCATGTTTTAACACTGTAAGACCCAAATATCATTTTCACTCTTTTCTTGTGATTTCAACTCATTCTCAGCAGGAAACATGCATTTTCACTCATATTCAATCCCTGCAGTGATTTATTGATTCATCATCATTAGTTTCAAGGATTGGCTGAAATTGTTCTTCTCTCGCCGAAATAAGGCTGTTTTGGCCACCAGCAGTCATGTTTTAACACTGTAAGACCCAAGTATCATTTTCACTCTTTTCTTGTGATTTCAACTCATTCTCAGCAGGAAACATGCATTTTCACTCATATTCAATCCCTGCAGTGATTTATTGATTCATCATCATTAGTTTCAAGGATTGGCTGAAATTGTTCTTCTCTCGCCGAAATAAGGCTGTTTTGGCCACCAGCAGTCATGTTTTAACACTGTAAGACCCAAATATCATTTTCACTCTTTTCTTGTGATTTCAACTCATTCTCAGCAGGAAACATGCATTTTCACTCATATTCAATCCCTGCAGTGATTTATTGATTCATCATCATTAGTTTCAAGGATTGGCTGAAATTGTTCTTCTCTCGCCGAAATAAGGCTGTTTTGGCCACCAGCAGTCATGTTTTAACACTGCAAGACCCAAATATCATTTTCACTCTTTTCTTGTGATTTCAACTCATTCTCAGCAGGAAACATGCATTCTCACTCATATTCAATCCCTGTAGTGATTTATTGATTCATCATCATTAGTATAAAGGATTGGCTGAAATTGTTCTTCTCTCGCCGAAATAAGGCTGTTTTGCGCACAAGCAGTCATGTTTGAACACTGTAAGACCCAAGTATCATTTTTACTCTTTTCTTGTGATTTCAACTCATTTTCAGCAGGAAACATGCATTTTCACTCATATTCAATCCCTGCAGTGATTTATTGATTCATCATCATTAGTTTCAAGGATTGGCTGAAATTGTTCTTCTCTCACCGAAATAAGGCTGTTTTGCGCACAAGCAGTCATGTTTGAACACTGTAAGACCCAAATATAATTATTGACTCTCTTCTTGTGATTTCAACTCATTTTCAGCAGGCAACATGCAATTTCACTCATATTCACTCCCTGTAGTGATTTATTGATTCATCATCATTAGTATCAAGGATTGGCTGAAATTGTTCTTCTCTCGCCGAAATAAGGCTGTTTTGGCCACCAGCAGTCATGTTTTAACACTGTAAGACCCAAATATCATTTTCACTCTTTTCTTGTGATTTCAACTCATTCTCAGCAGGAAACATGCATTTTCACTCATATTCAATCCCTGCAGTGATTTATTGATTCATCATCATTAGTTTCAAGGATTGGCTGAAATTGTTCTTCTCTCGCCGAAATAAGGCTGTTTTGGCCACCAGCAGTTATGTTTTAACACTGTAAGACCCAAGTATCATTTTCACTCTTTTCTTGTGATTTCAACTCATTCTCAGCAGGAAACATGCATTTTCACTCATATTCAATCCCTGCAGTGATTTATTGATTCATCATCATTAGTTTCAAGGATTGGCTGAAATTGTTCTTCTCTCGCCGAAATAAGGCTGTTTTGGCCACCAGCAGTCATGTTTTAACACTGTAAGACCCAAATATCATTTTCACTCTTTTCTTGTGATTTCAACTCATTCTCAGCAGGAAACATGCATTCTCACTCATATTCAATCCCTGTAGTGATTTATTGATTCATCATCATTAGTATCAAGGATTGGCTGAAATAGTTCTTCTCTTGCCGAAATAAGGCTGTTTTGGCCACCAGCAGTCATGTTTTAACACTGTAAGACCCAAATATCATTTTCACTCTTTTCTTGTGATTTCAACTCATTCTCAGCAGGAAACATGCATTTTCACTCATATTCAATCCCTGTAGTGATTTATTGATTCATCATCATTAGTATAAAGGATTGGCTGAAATTGTTCTTCTCTCGCCGAAATAAGGCTGTTTTGCGCACAAGCAGTCATGTTTGAACACTGTAAGACCCAAGTATCATTTTTACTCTTTTCTTGTGATTTCAACTCATTTTCAGCAGGAAACATGCATTTTCACTCATATTCAATCCCTGTAGTGATTTATTGATTCATCATCATTAGTATAAAGGATTGGCTGAAATTGTTCTTCTCTCGCCGAAATAAGGGTGTTTTGCGCACAAGCAGTCATGTTTGAACACTGTAACACCCAAGTATCATTTTTACTCTTTTCTTGTGATTTCAACTCATTTTCAGCAGGAAACATGCATTTTCACTCATATTCAATCCATGTAGTGATTTATTGATTCATCATCATTAGTTTCAAGGATTGGCTGGAATTGTTCTTCTCTCGCCGAAATAAGGCTGTTTTGGCCACCAGCAGTCATGTTTTAACACTGTAAGACCCAAATATCATTTTCACTCTTTTCTTGTGATTTCAACTCATTCTCAGCAGGAAACATGCATTCTCACTCATATTCAATCCCTGTAGTGATTTATTGATTCATCATCATTAGTATAAAGGATTGGCTGAAATTGTTCTTCTCTCGCCGAAATAAGGCTGTTTTGCGCACAAGCAGTCATGTTTGAACACTGTAAGACCCAAGTATCATTTTTACTCTTTTCTTGTGATTTCAACTCATTTTCAGCAGGAAACATGCATTTTCACTCATATTCAATCACTGCAGTGATTTATTGATTCATCATCATTAGTTTCAAGGATTGGCTGAAATTGTTCTTCTCTCGCCGAAATAAGGCTGTTTTGCGCACAAGCAGTCATGTTTGAACACTGTAAGACCCAAATATAATTTTTACTCTTTTCTTGTGATTTCAACTCATTTTCAGCAGGCAACATGCATTTTCAATCATATTCACTCCCATTAGTGATTTATTGATTCATCATCATTAGTATCAAGGATTGGCTGAAATTGTTCTTCTCTCGCCGAAATAAGGCTGTTTTGGCCACCAGAAGTCATGTTTTAACACTGTAAGACCCAAATATAATATTGACTCTTTTCTTGTGATTTCAACTCATTTTCAGCAGGAAACATGCATTTTCACTCATATGCAATCCCTGTAGTGATTTATTGATTCATCATCATTAGTATCAAGGATTGGCTGAAATTGTTCTTCTCTCGCCGAAATAAGGCTGTTTTGGCCACCAGCAGTCATGTTTTAACACTGTAAGACCCAAGTATCATTTTCACTCTTTTCTTGTGATTTCAAGTCATTCTCAGCAGGAAACATGCATTTTCACTCATATTCAATCCCTGCAGTGATTTATTGATTCATCATCATTAGTTTCAAGGATTGGCTGAAATTGTTCTTCTCTCGCCGAAATAAGGCTGTTTTGGCCACCAGCAGTCATGTTTTAACACTGTAAGACCCAAATATCATTTTCACTCTTTTCTTGTGATTTCAACTCATTCTCAGCAGGAAACATGCATTCTCACTCATATTCAATCCCTGTAGTGATTTATTGATTCATCATCATTAGTATCAAGGATTGGCTGAAATAGTTCTTCTCTCGCCGAAATAAGGCTGTTTTGCGCACAAGCAGTCATGTTTGAACACTGTAAGACCCAAGTATCATTTTTACTCTTTTCTTGTGATTTCAACTCATTTTCAGCAGGAAACATGCATTTTCACTCATATTCAATCCCTGTAGTGATTTATTGATTCATCATCATTAGTATCAAGGATTGGATGAAATTGTTCTTCTCTCGCCGAAATAAGGCTGTTTTGGCCACCAGCAGTCATGTTTTAACACTGTAAGACCCATATATCATTTTCACTCTTTTCTTGTGATTTCAACTCATTCTCAGCAGGAAACATGCATTTTGAATCATTTTCAATCCCTGTAGTGATTTATTGATTCATCATCATTAGTATCAAGGATTGGCTGAAATTGTTCTTCTCTCGCCGAAATAAGGCTGTTTTGGCCACCAGCAGTTATGTTTTAACACTGTAAGACCCAAGTATCATTTTCACTCTTTTCTTGTGATTTCAACTCATTCTCAGCAGGAAACATGCATTTTCACTCATATTCAATCCCTGCAGTGATTTATTGATTCATCATCATTAGTTTCAAGGATTGGCTGGAATTGTTCTTCTCTCGCCGAAATAAGGCTGTTTTGGCCACCAGCAGTCATGTTTTAACACTGTAAGACCCAAATATCATTTTCACTCTTTTCTTGTGATTTCAACTCATTCTCAGCAGGAAACATGCATTCTCACTCATATTCAATCCCTGTAGTGATTTATTGATTCATCATCATTAGTATAAAGGATTGGCTGAAATTGTTCTTCTCTCGCCGAAATAAGGCTGTTTTGCGCACAAGCAGTCATGTTTGAACACTGTAAGACCCAAGTATCATTTTTACTCTTTTCTTGTGATTTCAACTCATTTTCAGCAGGAAACATGCATTTTCACTCATATTCAATCACTGCAGTGATTTATTGATTCATCATCATTAGTTTCAAGGATTGGCTGAAATTGTTCTTCTCTCGCCGAAATAAGGCTGTTTTGCGCACAAGCAGTCATGTTTGAACACTGTAAGACCCAAATATAATTTTTACTCTTTTCTTGTGATTTCAACTCATTTTCAGCAGGCAACATGCATTTTCAATCATATTCACTCCCATTAGTGATTTATTGATTCATCATCATTAGTATCAAGGATTGGCTGAAATTGTTCTTCTCTCGCCGAAATAAGGCTGTTTTGGCCACCAGAAGTCATGTTTTAACACTGTAAGACCCAAATATAATATTGACTCTTTTCTTGTGATTTCAACTCATTTTCAGCAGGAAACATGCATTTTCACTCATATGCAATCCCTGTAGTGATTTATTGATTCATCATCATTAGTATCAAGGATTGGCTGAAATTGTTCTTCTCTCGCCGAAATAAGGCTGTTTTGGCCACCAGCAGTCATGTTTTAACACTGTAAGACCCAAGTATCATTTTCACTCTTTTCTTGTGATTTCAAGTCATTCTCAGCAGGAAACATGCATTTTCACTCATATTCAATCCCTGCAGTGATTTATTGATTCATCATCATTAGTTTCAAGGATTGGCTGAAATTGTTCTTCTCTCGCCGAAATAAGGCTGTTTTGGCCACCAGCAGTCATGTTTTAACACTGTAAGACCCAAATATCATTTTCACTATTTTCTTGTGATTTCAACTCATTTTCTGCAGGAAACATGCATTTTCACTCATATTCAATCCCTGTAGTGATTTATTGATTCATCATCATTAGTATCAAGGATTGGCTGAAATTGTTCTTCTCTCGCCGAAATAAGGCTGTTTTGGCCACCAGCAGTCATGTTTGAACACTGTAAGACCCAAATATCATTTTCACTCTTTTCTTGTGATTTCAACTCATTCTCAGCAGGAAACATGCATTTTGACTCATATGCAATCCTTGTAGTGATTTATTGATTCATCATCATTAGTATCAAGGATTGGCTGAAATTGTTCTTCTCTCGCGGAAATAAGGCTGTTTTGGCCACCAGCAGTCATGTTTTAACACTGTAAGACCCAAATATCATTTTCACTCTTTTCTTGTGATTTCAACTCATTCTCAGCAGGAAACATGCATTTTGAATCATATTCAATCCCTGTAGTGATTTATTGATTCATCATCATTAGTATCAAGGATTGGCTGAAATTGTTCTTCTCTCGCCGAAATAAGGCTGTTTTGGCCACCAGCAGTCATGTTTTAACACTGTAAGACCCAAATATCATTTTCACTCTTTTCTTGTGATTTCAACTCATTCCCAGCAGGAAACATGCATTCTCACTCATATTCAATCCCTGAAGTGATTTATTGATTCATCATCATTAGTATAAAGGATTGGCTGAAATTGTTCTTCTCTCGCCGAAATAAGGCTGTTTTGGCCACCAGCAGTCATGTTTTAACACTGTAAGACCCAAGTATCATTTTCACTCTTTTCTTGTGATTTCAACTCATTTTCAGCAGGAAACATGCATTTTCACTCATATTCAATCCCTGCAGTGATTTATTGATTCATCATCATTAGTATCAAGGATTGGCTGAAATTGTTCTTCTCTCGCCGAAATAAGGCATTTTTGGCCACCAGCAGTCATGTTTTAACACTGTAAGACCCAAATATCATTTTCACTCTTTTCTTGTGATTTCAACTCATTTTCAGCAGGAAACATGCATTTTCACTCATATTCAATCACTGCAGTGATTTATTGATTCATCATCATTAGTTTCAAGGATTGGCTGAAATTGTTCTTCTCTCGCCGAAATAAGGCTGTTTTGCGCACAAGCAGTCATGTTTGAACACTGTAAGACCCAAATATAATTTTTACTCTTTTCTTGTGATTTCAACTCATTTTCAGCAGGCAACATGCATTTTCAATCATATTCACTCCCATTAGTGATTTATTGATTCATCATCATTAGTATCAAGGATTGGCTGAAATTGTTCTTCTCTCGCCGAAATAAGGCTGTTTTGGCCACCAGAAGTCATGTTTTAACACTGTAAGACCCAAATATAATATTGACTCTTTTCTTGTGATTTCAACTCATTTTCAGCAGGAAACATGCATTTTCACTCATATGCAATCCCTGTAGTGATTTATTGATTCATCATCATTAGTATCAAGGATTGGCTGAAATTGTTCTTCTCTCGCCGAAATAAGGCTGTTTTGGCCACCAGCAGTCATGTTTTAACACTGTAAGACCCAAGTATCATTTTCACTCTTTTCTTGTGATTTCAAGTCATTCTCAGCAGGAAACATGCATTTTCACTCATATTCAATCCCTGCAGTGATTTATTGATTCATCATCATTAGTTTCAAGGATTGGCTGAAATTGTTCTTCTCTCGCCGAAATAAGGCTGTTTTGGCCACCAGCAGTCATGTTTTAACACTGTAAGACCCAAATATCATTTTCACTCTTTTCTTGTGATTTCAACTCATTCTCAGCAGGAAACATGCATTCTCACTCATATTCAATCCCTGTAGTGATTTATTGATTCATCATCATTAGTATCAAGGATTGGCTGAAATAGTTCTTCTCTTGCCGAAATAAGGCTGTTTTGGCCACCAGCAGTCATGTTTTAACACTGTAAGACCCAAATATCATTTTCACTCTTTTCTTGTGATTTCAACTCATTCTCAGCAGGAAACATGCATTTTCACTCATATTCAATCCCTGTAGTGATTTATTGATTCATCATCATTAGTATAAAGGATTGGCTGAAATTGTTCTTCTCTCGCCGAAATAAGGCTGTTTTGCGCACAAGCAGTCATGTTTGAACACTGTAAGACCCAAGTATCATTTTTACTCTTTTCTTGTGATTTCAACTCATTTTCAGCAGGAAACATGCATTTTCACTCATATTCAATCCCTGTAGTGATTTATTGATTCATCATCATTAGTATCAAGGATTGGATGAAATTGTTCTTCTCTCGCCGAAATAAGGCTGTTTTGGCCACCAGCAGTCATGTTTTAACACTGTAAGACCCATATATCATTTTCACTCTTTTCTTGTGATTTCAACTCATTCTCAGCAGGAAACATGCATTTTGAATCATTTTCAATCCCTGTAGTGATTTATTGATTCATCATCATTAGTATCAAGGATTGGCTGAAATTGTTCTTCTCTCGCCGAAATAAGGCTGTTTTGCCACCAGCAGTTATGTTTTAACACTGTAAGACCCAAGTATCATTTTCACTCTTTTCTTGTGATTTCAACTCATTCTCAGCAGGAAACATGCATTTTCACTCATATTCAATCCCTGCAGTGATTTATTGATTCATCATCATTAGTTTCAAGGATTGGCTGGAATTGTTCTTCTCTCGCCGAAATAAGGCTGTTTTGGCCACCAGCAGTCATGTTTTAACACTGTAAGACCCAAATATCATTTTCACTCTTTTCTTGTGATTTCAACTCATTCTCAGCAGGAAACATGCATTCTCACTCATATTCAATCCCTGTAGTGATTTATTGATTCATCATCATTAGTATAAAGGATTGGCTGAAATTGTTCTTCTCTCGCCGAAATAAGGCTGTTTTGCGCACAAGCAGTCATGTTTTAACACTGTAAGACCCAAGTATCATTTTTACTCTTTTCTTGTGATTTCAACTCATTTTCAGCAGGAAACATGCATTTTCACTCATATTCAATCACTGCAGTGATTTATTGATTCATCATCATTAGTTTCAAGGATTGGCTGAAATTGTTCTTCTCTCGCCGAAATAAGGCTGTTTTGCGCACAAGCAGTCATGTTTGAACACTGTAAGACCCAATATAATTTTTACTCTTTTCTTGTGATTTCAACTCATTTTCAGCAGGCAACATGCATTTTCAATCATATTCACTCCCATTAGTGATTTATTGATTCATCATCATTAGTATCAAGGATTGGCTGAAATTGTTCTTCTCTCGCCGAAATAAGGCTGTTTTGGCCACCAGAAGTCATGTTTTTAACACTGTAAGACCCAAATATAATATTGACTCTTTTCTTGTGATTTCAACTCATTTTCAGCAGGAAACATGCATTTTCACTCATATGCAATCCCTGTAGTGATTTATTGATTCATCATCATTAGTATCAAGGATTGGCTGAAATTGTTCTTCTCTCGCCGAAATAAGGCTGTTTTGGCCACCAGCAGTCCATGTTTTAACACTGTAAGACCCAAGTATCATTTTCACCCTTTTCTTGTGATTTCAAGTCATTCTCAGCAGGAAACATGCATTTTCACTCATATTCAATCCCTGCAGTGATTTATTGATTCTTCATCATTAGTTTCAAGGATTGGCTGAAATGTTCTTCTCTCGCCGAAATAAGGCTGTTTTGGCCACCAGCAGTCATGTTTTAACACTGTAAGACCCAAATATCATTTTCACTATTTTCTTGTGATTTCAACTCATTTTCTGCAGGAAACATGCATTTTCACTCATATTCAATCCCTGTAGTGATTTATTGATTCATCATCATTAGTATCAAGGATTGGCTGAAATTGTTCTTCTCTCGCCGAAATAAGGCTGTTTTGGCCACCAGCAGTCATGTTTGAACACTGTAAGACCCAAATATCATTTTCACTCTTTTCTTGTGATTTCAACTCATTCTCAGCAGGAAACATGCATTTTGACTCATATGCAATCCCTTGTAGTGATTTATTGATTCATCATCATTAGTATCAAGGATTGGCTGAAATTGTTCTTCTCTCGCGGAAATAAGGCTGTTTTGGCCACCAGCAGTCTGTTTTAACACTGTAAGACCCAAATATCATTTTCACTCTTTTCTTGTGATTTCAACTCATTCTCAGCAGGAAACATGCATTTGAATCATATTCAATCCCTGTAGTGATTTATTGATTCATCATCATTAGTATCAAGGATTGGCTGAAATTGTTCTTCTCTCGCCGAAATAAGGCTGTTTTGGCCACCAGCAGTCATGTTTTAACACTGTAAGACCCAAATATCATTTTCACTCTTTTCTTGTGATTTCAACTCATTCTCAGCAGGAAACATGCATTCTCACTCATATTCAATCCCTGAAGTGATTTATTGATTCATCATCATTAGTATAAAGGATTGGCTGAAATTGTTCTTCTCTCGCCGAAATAAGGCTGTTTTGGCCACAGCAGTCATGTTTAACACTGTAAGACCCAAGTATCATTTTCACTCTTTTCTTGTGATTTCAACTCATTTTCAGCAGGAAACATGCATTTTCACTCATATTCAATCCCTGCAGTGATTTATTGATTCATCATCATTAGTATCAAGGATTGGCTGAAATTGATCTTCTCTCGCCGAAATAAGGCATTTTTGGCCACCAGCAGTCATGTTTTAACACTGTAAGACCCAAATATAATATTGACTCTTTTCTTGTGATTTCAACTCATTTTCAGCAGGAAACATGCATTTTCACTCATATTCAATCCCTGTAGTGATTTATTGATTCATCATCATTAGTATCAAGGATTGGCTGAAATTGTTCTTCTCTCGCCGAAATAAGGCTGTTTTGGCCACCAGAAGTCATGTTTTAACACTGTAAGACCCAAATATAATTTGCACTCTTTTCTTGTGATTTCAACTCATTTTCAGCAGGAAACATGCATTTTCACTCATATGCAATCCTGTAGTGATTTATTGATTCATCATCATTAGTATCAAGGATTGGCTGAAATTGTTCTTCTCTCGCCGAAATAAGGCTGTTTTGGCCACCAGCAGTCAAGTTTTAACACTGTAAGACCCAAGTATCATTTTCACTCTTTTCTTGTGATTTCAAGTCATTCTCAGCAGGAAACATGCATTTTCACTCATATTCAATCCTGCAGTGATTTATTGATTCATCATCATTAGGTTTCAAGGATTGGCTGAAATTGTTCTTCTCTCGCCGAAATAAGGCTGTTTTGGCCACCAGCAGTCATGTTTTAACACTGTAAGGACCCAAATATAATATTGACTATTTTCTTGTGATTTCAACTCATTTTCAGCAGGAAACATGCATTTTCACTCATATTCAATCCTGTAGTGATTTATTGATTCATCATCATTAGTATCAAGGATTGGCTGCAATTGTTCTTCTCTTGCCGAAATAAGGCTGTTTTGGCCACCAGCAGTCATGTTTGAACACTGTAAGACCCAAGTATCATTTTCACTCTTTTCTTGTGATTTCAACTCATTTTCTGCAGGAAACATGCATTTTCACTCATATTCAATCCCTGTAGTGATTTATTGATTCATCATCATTAGTATCAAGGATTGGCTGAAATTGTTCTTCTCTCGCCGAAATAAGGCTGTTTTGGCCACCAGCAGTCATGTTTTAACACTGTAAGACCCAAATATCATTTTCACTCTTTTCTTGTGATTTCAACTCATTCTCAGCAGGAAACATGCATTTTGAATCATATTCAATCCCTGTAGTGATTTATTGATTCATCATCATTAGTATCAAGGATTGGCTGAAATTGTTCTTCTCTCGCCGAAATAAGGCTGTTTTGGCCACCAGCAGTCATGTTTTAACACTGTAAGACCCAAATATCATTTTCACTCTTTTCTTGTGATTTCAACTCATTCTCAGCAGGAAACATGCATTCTCACTCATATTCAATCCCTGTAGTGATTTATTGATTCATCATCATTAGTATCAAGGATTGGCTGAAATTGTTCTTCTCTCTGCCGAAATAAGGCTGTTTTGGCCACCAGCAGTCATGTTTTAACACTGTAAGACCCAAATATCATTTTCACTCTTTCTTGTGATTTCAACTCATTCTCAGCAGGAAACATGCATTTTCACTCATATTCAATCCCTGTAGTGATTTATTGATTCATCATCATTAGTATAAAGGATTGGCTGAAATTGTTCTTCTCTCGCCGAAATAAGGCTGTTTTGCGCACAAGCAGTCATGTTTGAACACTGTAAGACCCAAGTATCATTTTTACTCTTTTCTTGTGATTTCAACTCATTTTCAGCAGGAAACATGCATTTTCACTCATATTCAATCCCTGTAGTGATTTATTGATTCATCATCATTAGTATCAAGGATTGGATGAAATTGTTCTTCTCTCGCCGAAATAAGGCTGTTTTGGCCACCAGCAGTCATGTTTTAACACTGTAAGACCCATATATCATTTTCACTCTTTTCTTGTGATTTCAACTCATTCTCAGCAGGAACATGCATTTTAACTCATTTTCAATCCCTGTAGTGATTTATTGATTCATCATCATTAGTATCAAGGATTGGCTGAAATTGTTCTTCTCTCTGCCGAAATAAGGCTGTTTTGGCCACCAGCAGTTCATGTTTTAACACTGTAAGACCCAAGTATCATTTTCACTCTTTTCTTGTGATTTCAACTCATTCTCAGCAGGAAACATGCATTTTCACTCATATTCAATCCCTGCAGTGATTTATTGATTCATCATCATTAGTTTCAAGGATTGGCTGAATTGTTCTTCTCTCGCCGAAATAAGGCTGTTTTGGCCACCAGCAGTCATGTTTTAACACTGTAAGACCCAAATATCATTTTCACTCTTTTCTTGTGATTTCAACTCATTCTCAGCAGGAAACATGCATTTCACTCATATTCAATCCCTGTAGTGATTTATTGATTCATCATCATTAGTATAAAGGATTGGCTGAAATTGTTCTTCTCTCGCCGAAATAAGGCTGTTTTGCGCACAAGCAGTCATGTTTTAACACTGTAAGACCAAGTATCATTTTTACTCTTTTCTTGTGATTTCAACTCATTTCAGCAGGAAACATGCATTTTCACTCATATTCAATCACTGCAGTGATTTATTGATTCATCATCATTAGTTTCAAGGATTGGCTGAAATTGTTCTTCTCTCGCCGAAATAAGGCTGTTTTGCGCACAAGCAGTCATGTTTGAACACTGTAAGACCCAAATATCATTTGACTATTTTCTTGTGATTTCAACTCATTTTCAGCAGGAAACATGCATTTTCACTCATATTCAATCCCTGTAGTGATTTATTGATTCATCATCATTAGTATCAAAGGATTGGCTGCAATTGTTCTTCTCTTGCCGAAATAAGGCTGTTTGGCCACCAGCAGTCATGTTTGAACACTGTAAGACCCAAGTATCATTTTCACTCTTTTCTTGTGATTTCAACTCATTTTCAGCAGGAAACATGCATTTTCACTCATATTCAATCCCTTGTAGTGATTTATTGATTCATCATCATTAGTATCAAGGATTGGCTGAAATTGTTCTTCTCTCGCCGAAATAAGGCTGTTTTGGCCACCAGCAGTCATGTTTTAACACTGTAAGACCCAAATATCATTTTCACTCTTTTCTTGTGATTTCAACTCATTCTCAGCAGGAAACATGCATTTTGAATCATATTCAATCCCTGTAGTGATTTATTGATTCATCATCATTAGTATCAAGGATTGGCTGAAATTGTTCTTCTCTCGCCGAAATAAGGCTGTTTTGGCCACAGCAGTCATGTTTTAACACTGTAAGACCCAAATATCATTTTCACTCTTTTCTTGTGATTTCAACTCATTTCCAGCAGGAAACATGCATTTCTCACTCATATTCAATCCCTGTAGTGATTTATTGATTCATCATCATTAGTATCAAGGATTGGCTGAAATTGTTCTCTCTCGCCGAAATAAGGCTGTTTTGGCGCACAAGCAGTCATGTTTGAACACTGTAAGACCCAAGTATCATTTTTCCTCTTTTCTTGTGATTTCAACTCATTTCTCAGGAAACATGCATTTTCACTCATATTCAATCCCTGCAGTGATTTATTGATTCATCATCATTAGTATCAAGGATTGGCTGAAATTGTTCTTCTCTCGCCGAAATAAGGCTGTTTTGGCCACCAGCAGTCATGTTTTAACACTGTAAGACCCAAATATCATTTTCACTCTTTTCTTGTGATTTCAACTCATTCTCAGCAGGAAACATGCATTTTGACTCATATTCAATCCTGTAGTGATTTATTGATTCATCATCATTAGTATCAAGGATTGGCTGAATTGTTCTTCTCTCGCCGAAAATAAGGCTGTTTTGGCCACCAGCAGTCATGTTTTAACACTGTAAGACCCAAGTATCATTTTTACTCTTTTCTTGTGATTTCAACTCATTTTCAGCAGGAAACATGCATTTTCACTCATATTCAATCCCTGCTAGTGATTTATTGATTCATCATCATTAGTATCAAGGATTGGCTGAAATTGTTCTTCTCTCGCCGAAATAA